>NW_028270254.1:0-182585 GCF_037043375.1 Chiloscyllium plagiosum | reverse complement strand
AGAGAGAATGCGTGTGTGAGAGAGAGAATGCGTGTGTGAGAGAGAATGCGTGTGAGAGAGAGAGAATGTGTGTGTGAGAGAGTATGTGTGTGTGAGAGAGAGAATGTGTGTGTGAGAGAGAGATTGTGTGTGTGAGAGAGAATGTGTGTGAGAGAGAATGTGTGTGAGAGAGAGAATGTGTGTGTGAGAGAGAATGCGTGTGTGAGAATGCGTGTGAGAGAGAGAATGTGTGCGTGAGAGAGAATGTGTGTGTGTGAGAGAGAATGTGTGTGTCAGAGAGAGAATGTGTGTGTGAGAGAGAGAATGTGTGTGTGAGAGAGAGTGTTTGTGGGAGAGAATGCGTGTATGAGAGAGAGAATGAGTGTGTGAGAGAGAGAATGTGTGTGTGAGAGAGAGAATGTGTGTGTCAGAGAGAGAATGTGTGTGTCAGAGAGAGACTGTGTGTGTGAGAGAGAATGTGTTTGTGAGAGAGAATGTGTGTGTGAGAGAGAGAATGTGTGTGAGAGAGAGAATGTGTGTGTGTGAGAGAATGTGTGTGTGAGAGAGAATGTGTGTGTGAGAGAGAATGTGTGTGTGTGAGAGAGAATGTGTGTGTGAGAGAGAATGTGTGTGAGAGAGAGAGAATGTGTGTGTGTGAGAGAGAATGTGTGTGTGAGAGAGAGAATGTGTGTGTCGTAGAGAGAATGTGTGTGAGAGAGAATGTGTGTGTGAGAGAGAGAATGCGTGTGAGAGAGAGAGAATGTGTGTGTGAGAGAGAGAATGTGTGTGAGAGGGAGAGAATGTGTGTGTCATAGAGAGAATGTGTGTGTGAGAGAGAGAATGTGTGTGTGAGAAACAGAATGTGTGTGTGAGAGAGAATGCGTGTGTGTGAGAGAGAATGTGTGTGTAAGAGAGAGAATGTGTGTGTGAGAGAGAGAATGTGTGTGTGAGAGAGAATGCGTGTGTGTGAGAGAGAATGTGTGTGTGAGAGATAAGGTGTGTGAGAGAGAATGTGTGTGTGAGAGAGAATGTGTGTGTGAGAGAGAGAATGTGTGTGTGAGAGAGAATGCGTGTGAGAGAGAGAATGTGTGCGTGAGAGAGAATGTGTGTGTGTGAGAGAGAATGTGTGTGTGAGAGATAAGGTGTGTGAGAGAGAATGTGTGTGTGAGAGAGAATGTGTGTGTGAGAGAGAATGCGTGTGTGAGAGAGAATGTGTGTGAGAGAGAGAATGTGTGTGCGAGAGAGAATGTGTGTGTGAGAGAGAATGTGTGTGAGAGAGAATGCGTGTGTCAGAGAGAATGTGTGTGTGAGAGAGAGAAGGTGTGGTGAGAGAGAGAATGTGTGTGTGAGAGAGAATGTCTGTGTGAGAGAGAATGTGTGTGAGAGAGAGAGAATGTGTGTGTGTGAGAGAGAATGCGTGTGTGAGAGAGAGAATGCGTGTGTGAGAGAGAGAATGTGTGTGTGAGAGAGAATGTGTGTGTGAGAGAGAGAATGTGTGTGTGAGAGAGAGAATGTGTGTGTCAGAGAGAGAATGTGTGTGTGAGAGAGAGAATGTGTGTGTGAGAGAGAATGTGTGTGAGAGAGAGAATGTGTGTGTGAGAGAGAGAATGTGTGTGTGTGAGAGAATGTGTGTGTGTGAGAGAATGTGTGTGTGAGAGAGAGAGTGTGTGTGTGAGAGAGAGAATGTGTGTGAGAGAGAGAATGTGTGTGTGTGAGAGAGAGAATGTGTGTGTGTGAGAGAGAGAATGTGTGTGAGAGAGAATGTGTGTGTGAGAGAGAGAGAATGTGTGTGTGAGAGAGAATGCGTGTGTGAGAGAGAATGTGTGTGTGTGTGAGAGAATGTGCGTGTGAGAGAGAATGCGTGTGTGAGAGAGAATGTGTGTGTGAGAGAAAATGTGCGTGTGAGAGAGAATGCGTGTATGAGAGTGAGTGCGTGTGAGAGAGAGAGAATGTGTGTGTGAGAGAGTATGTGTGTGTGAGAGAGAGAATGTGTGTGTGAGAGAGAGAATGTGTGTGTGAGAGAGAATGTGTGTGAGAGAGAATGTGTGTGAGAGAGAGAATGTGTGTGTGAGAGAGAATGCGTGTGTGAGAGAGAATGCGTGTGAGAGAGAGAATGTGTGCGTGAGAGAGAATGTGTGTGTGAGAGAGAATGTGTGTGTGAGAGAGAATGCGTGTGTGGGAGAGAATGTGTGTGCGAGAGAGAATGTGTGTGTGAGAGAGAATGCGTGTGTGAGAGAGAGAATGTGTGTGTGAGAGAGAATGTGCGTGAGAGAGAATGCGTGTGTCAGAGAGAATGTGTGTGTGAGAGAGAGAAGGTGTGTGTGTGAGAGAGAATGTGTGTTGGAGAGAGAATGTCTGTGTGAGAGAGAATGTGTGTGTGAGAGAGAGAATGTGAATGTGTGAGAGAGAATGCGCGTGTGAGAGAGAGACTGCGTGTGAGAGAGAGAGAATGTGTGTGTGTGAGAGAATGTGTGTGTGAGAGAGAATGTGTGTGTGAGAGAGAGAATGTGTGTGTGAGAGAGAGAATGTGTGTGTGAGAGAGAAATTGTGTGTGTGTGAGAGAGAATGCGTGTGTAAGAGAGAATGCGTGTGTGAGAGAGAGAATGTGTGTGTGAGAGAGAATGTGTGTGTGAGAGAGAATGTCTGTCAGAGAGAGAGAATGTGTGTGTGAGAGAGAATGCGTGTGTCAGAGAGAATGCGTGTGTCAGAGAGAATGCGTGTGTGAGAGAGAGAATGTGTGTGTCAGAGAGTATGCGTGTGTCAGAGAGAGAATGCGTGTGTGAGAGAGAGAATGCATGTGTGTGAGAGAGAATGCGTGTGTGAGAGAGAGAATGTGTGTGTGAGAGAGAATGTGTGTGTGAGAGAGAGAATGTGTGTGTGAGAGAGAGTGTGTGTGTGGGAGAGAATGCGTGTATGAGAGAGAGAATGCGTGTGTGAGAGAGAGAATGTGTGTGTGAGAGAGAGAATGTCTGTGTCAGAGAGAGAATGTGTGTGTGAGAGAGAATGTGTTTGTGAGAGAGACTGTGTGTGTGAGAGAGAGAATGTGTGTGAGAGAGAGAATGTGTGTGAGAGAGAGAATGTGTGTGTGAGAAACAGAATGTGTGTGTGAGAGAGAATGCGTGTGTGTGAGAGAGAATGTGTGTGTAAGAGAGAGAATGTATGTGTGAGAGAGAGAATGTGTGTGTGAGAGAGAATGCGTGTGTGTGAGAGAGAATGTGTGTGTGAGAGAGAAGGTGTGTGAGAGAGAATGTGTGTGTGAGAGAGAATGTGTGTGTGAGAGAGAGAATGTGTGTGTGAGAGAGAATGCGTGTGAGAGAGAGAATGTGTGCGTGAGAGAGAATGTGTGTGTGAGAGAGAATGTGTGTGTGAGAGAGAATGCGTGTGTGAGAGAGAATGTGTGTGAGAGAGAGAATGTGTGTGCGAGAGAGAATGTGTGTGTGAGAGAGAATGTGTGTGAGAGAGAATGCGTGTGTCAGAGAGAATGTGTGTGTGAGAGAGAGGAGGTGTGGTGAGAGAGAGAATATGTGTGTGAGAGAGAATGTCTGTGTGAGAGAGAATGTGTGTGAGAGAGAGAGACTGTGTGTGTGTGAGAGAGAATGCGTGTGTGAGAGAGAGAATGCGTGTGTGAGAGAGAGAATGTGTGTGTGAGAGAGAATGTGTGTGTGAGAGAGAGAATGTGTGTGTGAGAGAGAATGTGTGTGAGAGAGAGAATGTGCGTGTGAGAGAGAGAATGTGTGTGTGTGAGAGAATGTGTGTGTGTGAGAGAATGTGTGTGTGAGAGAGAGAGTGTGTGTGTGTGAGAGAGAGAATGTGTGTGAGAGAGAGAATGTGTGTGTGTGAGAGAGAGAATGTGTGTGTGTGAGAGAGAATGTGTGTGAGAGAGAATGTGTGTGTGAGAGAGAGATAATGTGTGTGTGAGAGAGAATGCGTGTGTGAGAGAGAATGTGTGTGTGTGAGAGAGAATGTGCGTGTGAGAGAGAATGCGTGTGTGAGAGAGAATGTGTGTGTGAGAGAGAATGTGCGTGTGAGAGAGAATGCGTGTATGAGAGAGAATGCGTGTGAGAGAGAGAGAATGTGTGTGTGAGAGAGTATGTGTGTGTGAGAGAGAGAATGTGTGTGTGAGAGAGAGAATGTGTGTGTCAGAGAGAATGCGTGTGTCAGAGAGAGAATGCGTGTGTGAGAGAGAGATTGCATGTGTGTGAGAGAGAGAATGCGTGTGTGAGAGAGAGAATGTGTGTGTGAGAGAGAATGTGTGTGTGAGAGAGAGATTGTGTGTGTGTGAGAGAGAATGTGTGTGTCAGAGAGAGAATGTGCGTGTGAGAGAGAGAATGTGTGTGTGAGAGAGAGTGTGTGTGTGGGAGAGAATGCGTGTATGAGAGAGAGAATGCGTGTGTGAGAGAGAGAATGTGTGTGTGAGAGAGAGAATGTCTGTGTCAGAGAGAGAATGTGTGTGTGAGAGAGAATGTGTTTGTGAGAGAGAATGTGTGTGTGAGAGAGAGAATGTGTGTGAGAGAGAGAATGTGTGTGTGAGAGAGAATGTGTGTGTGAGAGAGAATGTGTGTGTGAGAGAGAATGTGTGTGTGAGAGAGAGAATGTGTGTGTGAGAGAGAGATTGTGTGTGTGTGAGAGAGAATGCGTGTGTGAGAGAGAATGTGTGTCAGAGAGAATGTGTGTGAGAGAGAGAATGCGTGTGAGAGAGAGAGAGAATGTGTGTGTGAGAGAGAGAATGTGTGTGTGAGAGAGAGAATGTGTGTGTCATAGGGAGAATGTGTGTGTGAGAGAGAGAATGTGTGTGTGAGAGAGAGAATGTGTGTGTGAGAGAGAATGCGTGTGTGTGAGAGAGAATGTGTGTGTAAGAGAGAGAATGTGTGTGTGAGAGAGAGAATGTGTGTGTGAGAGAGAATGCGTGTGTGTGAGAGACAATGTGTGTGTGAGAGAGAAGGTGTGTGAGAGAGAATGTGTGTGTGTGAGAGAGAATGTGTGTGTGAGAGAGAATGCGTGTGTGTGTGAGAGAGAATACGTGTGTGAGAGAGAATGAGTGTGTGAGAGATAATGCGCGTTTGTGGGAGAGAATGTGTGTGTGGGAGAGAATGCGTGTGTGTGAGAGAGAATGTGTGTGTGAGAGAGAATGCGTGTATCATAGAGAATATGTGTGTGAGAGAGAGAATGTATGTGAGAGAGAGAGAGAGAGAATGTGTGTGAGAGAGAGAATGCCTGTGTGAGAGAGAGAGAGAATGTGTGTGAGAGAGAGAATGTGTGTGAGATAGAGAATGCGTCTGTGTGAGAGAGAATGTGTGTGTGAGAGAGAGAATGTGTGTGTGAGTGATAGAATGCGTGTGTGTGAGAGAGAGAATGTGTGTGTGAGAGAGAATGTGTGTGTGAGAGAGAGAATGTGTGTGTGAGAGAGAATATGTGTGTGAGAGAGAGAATGTGTGTGTGAGAGAGAGAATGTGTGTGTGAGAGAGAATATGTGTGTGAGAGAGAGAATGTGTGTGAGAGAGAGAGAATGTGTGTGTGAGAGAGAGAATGCGTGTGTCAGAGAGAATGCGTGTGACAGAGAGAGAATGTGTGTGAGAGAGAATGTGTGTGTGAGAGAGAATGTGTGTGTGAGAGAGAATGCGTGTGTGCAAGAGAGAGAGAATGCGTGTTAGAGAGAGAGAGAGAGAATATCTGTGAGAGAGAGAGAGAATGCATGTGTGAGAGAGAATGCGTGTGTGAGAGAGAATGCGTGTGAGAGAGAGAGAATGCGTGTGAGAGAGAGAGAGAGAGAATGCGTGTGAGAGAGAGAGAGAATGTGTGTGTGAGAGAGAATGCGCGTGTGAGAGAGAGAATGTGTGCGTGAGAGAGAGAATGTGTGTGTGAGAGAGAATGTGTGTGTGAGAGAGAATGCGTGTGAGAGAGAGAGAATGTGTGTGTGAGAGTGAGAATGTGTGTGTGAGAGAGAATGCGTGTGTGAGAGAGTGAATGCGTGTGTGCAAAAGAGAGAGAATGCGTGTGTGAGAGAGAGAGAATGCGTGAGAGAGAGAATGCGTGTGTGTGAGAGAGAGAATGTGTGTGTGTGAGAGAGAGAATGTTTGTGAGACAGAGAATGTTTGTGAGAGAGAGATAATGCGTGTGCGTGTGAGAGAGAGAATGAGTGTGTGTGAGAGAGAATGCGTGTGAGTGAGAGAGAGAATGCGTGTGCGAGAGAGAATGCGTGTGTGAGAGAGAGATAATGCGTGTGTGAGAGAGAGAATGTGTGTGAGAGAGAGAATGTGTGTGTGAGAGAGAATGTGTGTGTGAGAGAGAATGTGTGTGTGAGAGAGAGAATGTGTGTGTGAGAGAGAATGCGTGTGAGAGAGAGAATGTGTGCGTGAGAGAGAATGTGTGTGTGAGAGAGAATGTGTGTGTGAGAGAGAATGCGTGTGTGAGAGAGAATGTGTGTGAGAGAGAGAATGTGTGTGCGAGAGATAATGTGTGTGTGAGAGAGAATGTGTGTGAGAGAGAATGCGTGTGTCAGAGAGAATGTGTGTGTGAGAGAGAGAAGGTGTGGTGAGAGAGAGAATGTGTGTGTGAGAGAGAATGTCTGTGTGAGAGAGAATGTGTGTGAGAGAGAGAGAATGTGTGTGTGTGTGAGAGAATGCGTGTGTGAGAGAGAGAATGCGTGTGTGAGAGAGAGAATGTGTGTGTGAGAGAGAATGTGTGTGTGAGAGAGTGAATGTGTGTGTGAGAGAGAGAATGTGTGTGTCAGAGAGAGAATGTGTGTGTGAGAGAGAGAATGTGTGTGTGAGAGAGAATGTGTGTGAGAGAGAGAATGTGTGTGTGAGAGAGAGAATGTGTGTGTGTGAGAGAATGTGTGTGTGTGAGAGAATGTGTGTGTGAGAGAGAGAGTGTGTGTGTGTGAGAGAGAGAATGTGTGTGAGAGAGAGAATGTGTGTGTGTGAGAGAGAGAATGTGTGTGTGTGAGAGAGAGAATGTGTGTGAGAGAGAATGTGTGTATGAGAGAGAGAGAATGTGTGTGTGAGAGAGAATGCGTGTGTGAGAGAGAATGTGTGTGTGTGAGAGAGAAAATGTGCGTGTGAGAGAGAATGCGTGTGTGAGAGAGAATGTGTGTGTGAGAGAGAATGTGCGTGTGAGAGAGAATGCGTGTATGAGAGTGAGTGCGTGTGAGAGAGAGAGAATGTGTGTGTGAGAGAGTATGTGTGTGTGAGAGAGAGAATGTGTGTGTGAGAGAGAGAATGTGTGTGTGAGAGAGAATGTGTGTGAGAGAGAATGTGTGTGAGAGAGAGAATGTGTGTGTGAGAGAGAATGCGTGTGTGAGAGAGAATGCGTGTGAGAGAGAGAATGTGTGCGTGAGAGAGAATGTGTGTGTGAGAGAGAATGTGTGTGTGAGAGAGAATGCGTGTGTGGGAGAGAATGTGTGTGCGAGAGAGAATGTGTGTGTGAGAGAGAATGCGTGTGTGAGAGAGAGAATGTGTGTGTGAGAGAGAATGTGTGTGAGAGAGAATGCGTGTGTCAGAGAGAATGTGTGTGTGAGAGAGAGAAGGTGTGTGTGTGAGAGAGAATGTGTGTTGGAGAGAGAACGTCTGTGTGAGAGAGAATGTGTGTGTGAGAGAGAGAATGTGAATGTGTGAGAGAGAATGCGCGTGTGAGAGAGAGAATGCGTGTGTGAGAGAGACAATGTGTGTGAGAGAGAATGTGTGTGTGAGAGAGAGAATGTGTGTGTGAAAGAGAGAATGTGTGTGTCAGAGAGAGAATGTGTGTGTGTGAGAGAGAGAATGTGTGTGTGAGAGAGAATGTGTGTGAGAGAGAGAATGTGTGTGAGAGAGAGAGAATGTGTGTGTGTGAGAGAATGTGTGTGTGAGAGAGAATGTGTGTGTGAGAGAGAGAATGTGTGTGTGAGAGAGAGAATGTGTGTGTGAGAGAGAAATTGTGTGTGTGTGAGAGAGAATGCGTGTGTAAGAGAGAATGCGTGTGTGAGAGAGAGAATGTGTGTGTGAGAGAGAATGTGTGTGTGAGAGAGAATGTCTGTCAGAGAGAGAGAATGTGTGTGTGAGAGAGAATGCGTGTGTCAGAGAGAATGCGTGTGTCAGAGAGAATGCGTGTGTGAGAGAGAGAATGTGTGTGTCAGAGAGAATGCGTGTGTCAGAGAGAGAATGCGTGTATGAGAGAGAGAATGTGTGTGTGTGAGAGAATGCATGTGTGTGAGAGAGAATGCGTGTGTGAGAGAGTGAATGTGTGTGTGAGAGAGAATGTGTGTGTGAGAGAGAGATTGTGTGTGTGAGAGAGAGAATGTGTGTGTCAGAGAGAGAATGTGTGTGTGAGAGAGAGAATGTGTGTGTGAGAGAGAGTGTGTGTGTGGGAGAGAATGCGTGTATGAGAGAGAGAATGCGTGTGTGAGAGAGAGAATGTGTGTGTGAGAGAGAGAATGTCTGTGTCAGAGAGAGAATGTGTGTGTGAGAGAGAATGTGTTTGTGAGAGAGACTGTGTGTGTGAGAGAGAGAATGTGTGTAAGAGAGAGAATGTGTGTGAGAGAGAGAATGTGTGTGTGAGAAACAGAATGTGTGTGTGAGAGAGAATGCATGTGTGTGAGAGAGAATGTGTGTGTAAGAGAGAGAATGTGTGTGTGAGAGAGAGAATGTGTGTGTGAGAGAGAATGCGTGTGTGTGAGAGAGAATGTGTGTGTGAGAGAGAAGGTGTGTGAGAGAGAATGTGTGTGTGAGAGAGAATGTGTGTGTGAGAGAGAGAATGTGTGTGTGAGAGAGAATGCATGTGAGAGAGAGAATGTGTGCGTGAGAGAGAATGTGTGTGTGAGAGAGAATGTGTGTGTGAGAGAGAATGCGTGTGTGAGAGAGAATGTGTGTGAGAGAGAGAATGTGTGTGCGAGAGAGAATGTGTGTGTGAGAGAGAATGTGTGTGAGAGAGAATGCGTGTGTCAGAGAGAATGTGTGTGTGAGAGAGAGAAGGTGTGGTGAGAGAGAGAATGTGTGTGTGAGAGAGAATGTCTGTGTGAGAGAGAATGTGTGTGAGAGAGAGAGAATGTGTGTGTGTGAGAGAGAATGCGTGTGTGAGAGACAGAATGCGTGTGTGAGAGAGAGAATGTGTGTGTGAGAGAGAATGTGTGTGTGAGAGAGAGAATGTGTGTGTGAGAGAGAGAATGTGTGTGTCAGAGAGAGAATGTATGTGTGAGAGAGAGAATGTGTGTGTGAGAGAGAATGTGTGTGAGAGAGAGAATGTGTGTGTGAGAGAGAGAATGTGTGTGTGTGAGAGAGAGTGTGTGTGTGTGAGAGAGAGAATGTGTGTGAGAGAGAGAATGTGTGTGTGTGAGAGAGAGAATGTGTGTGTGTGAGAGAGAGAATGTGTGTGAGAGAGAATGTGTGTGTGAGAGAGAGAGAATGTGTGTGTGAGAGAGAATGCGTGTGTGAGAGAGAATGTGTGTGTGTGAGAGAGAATGTGCGTGTGAGAGAGAATGCGTGTGTGAGAGAGAATGTGTGTGTGAGAGAGAATGTGCGTGTGAGAGAGAATGCGTGTATGAGAGAGAATGCGTGTGAGAGAGAGAGAATGTGTGTGTGAGAGAGTATGTGTGTGTGAGAGAGAGAATGTGTGTGTGAGAGAGAGAATGTGTGTGTGAGAGAGAATGTGTGTGAGAGAGAATGTGTGTGAGAGAGAGAATGTGTGTGTGAGAGAGAATGCGTGTGTGAGAGAGAATGCGTGTGAGAGAGAGAATGTGTGCGTGAGAGAGAATGTGTGTGTGAGAGAGAATGTGTGTGTGAGAGAGAATGCGTGTGTGGGAGAGAATGTGTGTGCGAGAGAGAATGTGTGTGTGAGAGAGAATGCGTGTGTGAGAGAGAGAATGTGTGTGTGAGAGAGAATGTGTGTGAGAGAGAATGCGTGTGTCAGAGAGAATGTGTGTGTGAGAGAGAGAAGGTGTGTGTGTGAGAGAGAATGTGTGTTGGAGAGAGAATGTCTGTGTGAGAGAGAATGTGTGTGAGAGAGAGAGAATGTGTGTGTGTGTGAGAGAGAATGCGCGTGTGAGAGAGAGAATGCGTGTGTGAGAGAGACAATGTGTGTGAGAGAGAATGTGTGTGTGAGAGAGAGAATGTGTGTGTGAAAGAGAGAATGTGTGTGTCAGAGAGAGAATGTGTGTGTGTGAGAGAGAGAATGTGTGTGTGAGAGAGAATGTGTGTGAGAGAGAGAATGTGTGTGAGAGAGAGAGAATGTGTGTGTGAGAGAATGTGTGTGTGAGAGAGAATGTGTGTGTGAGAGAGAGAATGTGTGTGTGAGAGAGAGAATGTGTGTGTGAGAGAGAAATTGTGTGTGTGTGAGAGAGAATGCGTGTGTAAGAGAGAATGCGTGTGTGAGAGAGAGAATGTGTGTGTGAGAGAGAATGTGTGTGTGAGAGAGAATGTCTGTCAGAGAGAGAGAATGTGTGTGTGAGAGAGAATGCGTGTGTCAGAGAGAATGCGTGTGTCAGAGAGAATGCGTGTGTGAGAGAGAGAATGTGTGTGTCAGAGAGAATGCGTGTGTCAGAGAGAGAATGCGTGTGTGAGAGAGAGAATGCATGTGTGTGAGAGAGAATGCGTGTGTGAGAGAGAGAATGTGTGTGTGAGAGAGAATGTGTGTGTGAGAGAGAGATTGTGTGTGTGAGAGAGAGAATGTGTGTGTCAGAGAGAGAATGTGTGTGTGAGAGAGAGAATGTGTGTGTGAGAGAGAGTGTGTGTGTGGGAGAGAATGCGTGTATGAGAGAGAGAATGCGTGTGTGAGAGAGAGAATGTGTGTGTCAGAGAGAGAATGTGTGTGTGAGAGATTATGTGTGTGTGAGAGAGAATGTGTTTGTGAGAGAGAATGTGTGTGTGAGAGAGAGAATGTGTGTGAGAGAGAGAATGTGTGTGTGAGAGAGAATGTGTGTGTGAGAGAGAATGTGTGTGTGAGAGAGAGAATGTGTGTGTGAGAGAGAATGTGTGTGTGAGAGAGAGAATGTGTGTGTGAGAGAGAGAATGTGTGTGTGAGAGAGAGATTGTGTGTGTGTGAGAGAGAATGCGTGTGTGAGAGAGAATGTGTGTGAGAGAGAATATGTGTGAGAGAGAGAATGCGTGTGAGAGAGAGAGAGAATGTGTGTGTGAGAGAGAGAATGTGTGTGTGAGAGAGAGAATGTGTGTGTCATAGGGAGAATGTGTGTGTGAGAGAGAGAATGTGTGTGTGAGAGAGAGAATGTGTGTGTGAGAGAGAATGCGTGTGTGTGAGAGAGAATGTGTGTGTAAGAGAGAGAATGTGTGTGTGAGAGAGAGAATGTGTGTGTGAGAGAGAATGCGTGTGTGTGAGAGACAATGTGTGTGTGAGAGAGAAGGTGTGTGAGAGAGAATGTGTGTGTGTGAGAGAGAATGTGTGTGTGAGAGAGAATGCGTGTGTGTGTGAGAGAGAATACGTGTGTGAGAGAGAATGAGTGTGTGAGAGATAATGCGCGTTTGTGGGAGAGAATGTGTGTGTGGGAGAGAATGCGTGTGTGTGAGAGAGAATGTG
Organism: Chiloscyllium plagiosum; assembly: GCF_037043375.1. Taxonomy (NCBI): domain Eukaryota; kingdom Metazoa; phylum Chordata; class Chondrichthyes; order Orectolobiformes; family Hemiscylliidae; genus Chiloscyllium; species Chiloscyllium plagiosum. The sequence goes on along the minus strand of NW_028270254.1, from coordinate 171,107 downwards.
TGTGTGAGAGAGAATGCGTGTGTCATAGAGAATATGTGTGTGAGATAGAGAATGTATGTGAGAGAGAGAGAGAGAGAATGTGTGTGAGAGAGAGAATGCCTGTGTGAGAGAGAGAGAGAATGTGTGTGAGAGAGAGAATGTGTGTGAGATAGAGAATGCGTCTGTGTGAGAGAGAATGTGTGTGTGAGAGAGAGAATGTGTGTGTGAGTGATAGAATGCGTGTGTGTGAGAGAGAGAATGTGTGTGTGAGAGAGAATGTGTGTGTGAGAGAGAGAATGTGTGTGTGAGAGAGAATATGTGTGTGAGAGAGAGAATGTGTGTGTGGGAGAGAGAATGTGTGTGTGAGAGAGAATATTTGTGTGAGAGAGAGAATGTGTGTGAGAGAGAGAGAATGTGTGTGTGAGAGAGAGAATGCGTGTGTCAGAGAGAATGCGTGTGTCAGAGAGAGAATGTGTGTGAGAGAGAATGTGTGTGTGAGAGAGAATGTGTGTGTGAGAGAGAATGCGTGTGTGCAAGAGAGAGAGAATGCGTGTTAGAGAGAGAGAGAGAGAATATCTGTGTGAGAGAGAGAGAATGCATGTGTGAGAGAGAATGCGTGTGTGAGAGAGAATGCGTGTGAGAGAGAGAGAATGCGTGTGAGAGAGAGAGAGAGAGAATGCGTGTGAGAGAGAGAGAGAATGTGTGTGTGAGAGAGAATGCGCGTGTGAGAGAGAGAATGTGTGCGTGAGAGAGAGAATGTGTGTGTGAGAGAGAATGTGTGTGTGAGAGAGAATGCGTGTGAGAGAGAGAGAATGTGTGTGTGAGAGAGAGAATGTGTGTGTGAGAGAGAATGCGTGTGTGAGAGTGTGAATGCGTGTGTGCAAAAGAGAGAGAATGCGTGTGTGAGAGAGAGAGAATGCGTGAGAGAGAGAATGCGTGTGTGTGAGAGAGAGAATGTGTGTGTGTGAGAGAGAGAATGTTTGTGAGACAGAGAATGTTTGTGAGAGAGAGATAATGCGTGTGCGTGTGAGAGAGAGAATGAGTGTGTGTGAGAGAGAATGCGTGTGAGAGAGAGAGAGAATGCGTGTGCGAGAGAGAATGCGTGTGTGAGAGAGAGATAATGCGTGTGTGAGAGAGAGAATGTGTGTGAGAGAGAGAATGTGTGTGTGAGAGAGAATGTGTGTGAGAGAGAATGCGTGTGTCAGAGAGAATGTGTGTGTGAGAGAGAGAAGGAGTGTGTGAGAGAGAGAATGTGTGTGTGAGAGAGAATTTCTGTGTGAGAGAGAATGTGTGTGAGAGAGAGAGAATGTGTGTGTGTGAGAGAGAATGCGTGATGTGAGAGAGAGAATGCGTGTGTGAGAGAGAGAATGTGTGTGTGAGAGAGAATGTGTGTGTGAGAGAGAGAATGTGTGTGTGTGAGAGAGAATGTGTGTGTCAGAGAGAGAATGTGTGTGTGAGAGAGAGAATGTGTGTGTGAGAGAGAATGTGTGTGAGAGAGAATGTGTGTGAGAGAGAGAGAATGTGTGTGTGTGAGAGAATGTGTGTGTGTGAGAGAATGTGTGTGTGAGAGAGAGAATGCGTGTCAGAGAGAGAGAATGTGTGTGTGAGAGAGAGACTGTGTGTGTCATAGAGAGAATGTGTGTGTGAGAGAGAGAATGTGTGTGTGAGAGAGAATGTGTGTGAGAGAGAGAGAATGTGTGTGTGTGAGAGAGAATGCGTGTGTGAGAGAGAGAATGCGTGTGTGAGAGAGAGAATGTATGTGTGAGAGAGAATGTGTGTGTGTGAGAGAGAATGTGTGTGTGAGAGAGAGAATGTGTGTGTCAAAGAGAGAATGTGTGTGTGAGAGAGAGAATGTGTGTGTGAGAGAGAATGTGTGTGAGAGAGAGAATGTGTGTGAGAGAGAGAGAATGTGTGTGTGTTTTTGAGAATGTGTGTGTGTGAGAGAATGTGTGTGTGAGAGAGAGAGTGTGTGTGTGTGTGAGAGAGAACGTGTGTGAGAGAGAGAATGTGTGTGTGTGAGAGAGAGAATGTGTGTGTGTGAGAGAGAGAATGTGTGTGAGAGAGAATGTGTGTGTGAGAGAGAGAGAATGTGTGTGTGAGAGAGAATGCGTGTGTGAGAGAGAATGTGTGTGTGTGAGAGAGAATGTGCGTGTGAGAGAGAATGCGTGTGTGAGAGAGAATGTGTGTGTGTGAGAGAGAATGTGCGTGTGAGAGAGAATGCGTGTGTGAGAGAGAATGCGTGTGAGAGAGAGAGAATGTGTGTGTGAGAGGGTATGTGTGTGTGAGAGAGAGAATGTGTGTGTGAGAGAGAGAATGTGTGTGTGAGAGAGAATGTGTGTGAGAGAGAATGTGTGTGAGAGAGAAAATGTGTGTGTGAGAGAGAATGCGTGTGTGAGGGAGAATGCGTGTGAGAGAGAGAATGTGTGCGTGAGAGAGAATGTGTGTGTGAGAGAGAATGTGTGTGTGTGAGAGAATGCGTGTGTGGGAGAGAATGTGTGTGCGAGAGAGAATGTGTGTGTGAGAGAGAATGCGTGTGTGAGAGAGAGAATGTGTGTGTGAGAGAGAATGTGTGTGAGAGAGAATGCGTGTGTCAGAGAGAATGTGTGTGTGTGAGAGAGAAGGTGTGTGTGAGAGAGAGAATGCGTGTGTGAGAGAGAATGTGTGTGAGAGAGAGAGAATGTGTGTGTGTGAGAGAGAATGCGCGTGTGAGAGAGAGAATGCGTGTGTGAGAGAGACAATGTGTGTGTGAGAGAGAATGTGTGTGTGAGAGAGAGAATGTGTGTGTCAGAGAGAGAATGTGTGTGTGTGAGAGAGAGAATGTGTGTGTGAGAGAGAATGTGTGTGAGAGAGAGAATGTGTGTGTGAGAGAGAGAATGTGTGTGTGTGAGAGAATGTGTGTGTGAGAGAGAATGTGTATGTGCGAGAGAGAATGTGTGTGTGAGAGAGAAATTGTGTGTGTGTGAGAGAGAATGCGTGTGTGAGAGAGAATGCGTGTGTGAGAGAGAGAATGTGTGTGTGAGAGAGAATGTGTGTGTGAGAGAGAATGTCTGTCAGAGAGAGAGAATGTGTGTGTGAGAGAGAATGCGTGTGTCAGAGAGAATGCGTGTGTCAGAGAGAATGCGTGTGTGAGAGAGAGAATGTGTGTGTCAGAGAGAATGCGTGTGTCAGAGAGAGAATGCGTGTGTGAGAGAGAGAATGCATGTGTGAGAGAGAGAATGCGTGTGTGAGAGAGAGAATGTGTGTGTGAGAGAGAATGTGTGTGTGAGAGAGAGATTGTGTGTGTGTGAGAGAGAATGTGTGTGTCAGAGAGAGAATGTGTGTGTGAGAGAGAGAATGTGTGTGTGAGAGAGAGAGTGTGTGTGTGGGAGAGAATGCGTGTATGAGAGAGAGAATGCGTGTGTGAGAGAGAGAATGTGTGTGTGAGAGAGAGAATGTGTGTGTCAGAGAAGGAATGTGTGTGTGAGAGAGAATGTGTTTGTGAGAGAGAATGTGTGTGTCAGAGAGAGAATGTGTGTGTGAGAGAGAATGTGTGTGTGAGAGAGAATGTGTGTGTGAGAGAGAATGTGTGTGTGAGAGAGAGAATGTGTGTGTGAGAGAGAATGTGTGTGTGAGAGAGAGAATGTGCGTGTGAGAGAGAGAATGTGTGTGTGAGAGAGAGATTGTGTGTGTGTGAGAGAGAATGCGTGTGTGAGAGAGAATGTGTGTGAGAGAGAATGTGTGTGAGAGAGAGAATGCGTGTGAGAGAGAGAGAATGTGTGTGTGAGAGAGAGAATGTGTGTGTGAGAGAGAGAATGTGTGTGTCATAGAGAGAATGTGTGTGTGAGAGAGAGAATGTGTGTGTGAGAGAGAGAATGTGTGTGTGAGAGAGAATGCGTGTGTGTGAGAGAGAATGTGTGTGTAAGAGAGAGAATGTGTGTGTGAGAGAGAGAATGTGTGTGTGAGAGAGAATGCGTGTGTGTGAGAGACAATGTGTGTGTGAGAGAGAAGGTGTGTGAGATAGAATGTGTGTGTGAGAGAGAATGTGTGTGTGAGAGAGAGAATGTGTGTGTGAGAGAGAATGCGTGTGTGTGTGAGAGAGAATGCGTGTGTGAGAGAGAATGCGTGTGTGAGAGAGAATGCGCGTTTGTGGGAGAGAATGTGTGTGTGGGAGAGAATGCGTGTGTGGGAGAGAATGCGTGTGTGTGAGAGAGAATGTGTGTGTGAGAGAGAATGCGTGTGTCAGAGAGAATATGTGTGTGAGAGAGAGAATGTATGTGAGAGAGAGAGAGAGAATGTGTGTGAGAGAGAGAATGCCTGTGAGAGAGAGAGAGAGAATGTGTGTGAGAGAGAGAATGTGTGTGAGAGAGAGAATGCGTGTGTGTGAGAGAGAATGTGTGTGTGAGAGAGAGAATGTGTGTGTGAGTGATAGAATGCGTGTGTGTGAGAGAGAGAATGTGTGTGTGAGAGAGAATGTGTGTGTGAGAGAGAGAATGTGTGTGTGAGAGAGAATATGTGTGTGAGAGAGAATGTGTGTGTGAGAGAGAATGTCTGTCAGAGAGAGAGAATGTGTGTGTGAGAGAGAATGCGTGTGTCAGAGAGAATGCGTGTGTCAGAGAGAATGCGTGTGTGAGAGAGAGAATGTGTGTGTCAGAGAGAATGCGTGTGACAGAGAGAGAATGCGTGTGTGAGAGAGAGAATGCGTGTGTGAGAGAGAGAATGTGTGTGTGAGAGAGAATGTGTGTGTGAGAGAGAGATTGTGTGTGTGAGAGAGAGAATGTGTGTGTCAGAGAGAGAATGTGTGTGTGAGAGAGAGAATGTGTGTGTGAGAGAGAGTGTGTGTGTGGGAGAGAATGCGTGTATGAGAGAGAGAATGCGTGTGTGAGAGAGAGAATGTGTGTGTGTGAGAGAGAGAATGTGTGTGTCAGAGAGAGAATGTGTGTGTCAGAGAGAGAATGTGTGTGTGAGAGAGAATGTGTTTGTGAGAGAGAATGTGTGTGTGAGAGAGAAAATGTGTGTGAGAGAGAGAATGTGTGTGTGAGAGAGAATGTGTGTGTGAGAGAGAATGTGTGTGTGAGAGATAGAATGTGTGTGTGAGAGAGAATGTGTGTGTGAGAGAGAGAATGTGTGTGTGAGAGAGAGAATGTGTGTGTGAGATAGAGATTGTGTGTGTGTGAGAGAGAATGCGTGTGTGAGATAGAATGTGTGTGAGAGAGAATGTGTGTGTGAGAGAGAGAATGCGTGTGAGAGAGAGAGAATGTGTGTGTGAGAGAGAGAATGTGTGTGTGAGAGAGAGACTGTGTGTGTCATAGAGAGAATGTGTGTGTGAGAGAGAGAATGTGTGTGTGAGAGAGAATGCGTGTGTGTGAGAGAGAATGTGTGTGTAAGAGAGAGAATGTGTGTGTGAGAGAGAGAATGTGTGTGTGAGAGAGAATGCGTGTGTGTCAGAGGGAATGCGTGTGTGAGAGAGAAGGTGTGTGAGAGAGAATGTGTGTGTGAGAGAGAATGTGTGTGTGAGAGAGAGAATGTGTGTGTGAGAGAGAATGCGTGTGTGTGAGAGAGAATGCGTGTGTGAGAGAGAATGCGTGTGTGAGAGAGAATGCGTGTGTGTGGGAGAGAATGTGTGTGTGGGAGAGAATGCGTGTGTGTGAGAGAGAATGTGTGTGTGAGAGAGAATGCGTGTGTCAGAGAGAATATGTGTGTGAGTGAGAGAATGTATGTGAGAGAGAGAGAGAGAATGTGTGTGTGAGAGAGAATGCCTGTGTGAGAGAGAGAGAGAATGTGTGTGTGAGAGAGAGAATGTGTGTGAGAGAGAGAATGTGTGTGAGAGAGAGAATGCGTGTGTGTGAGAGAGAATGTGTGTGTGAGAGAGAGAGAATGTGTGTGAGAGTGAGAGAATGCGTGTGTGTGAGAGAGAGAATGTGTGTGTGAGAGAGAATGTGTGTGTGAGAGAGAGAATGTGTGTGTGAGAGAGAATATGTGTGTGAGAGAGAGAATGTGTGTGTGAGAGAGAGAATGTGTGTGTGAGAGAGAATATGTGTGTGAGAGAGAGAATGTGTGTGAGAGAGAGAGAATGTGTGTGTGAGAGAGAGAATGCGTGTGTCAGAGAGAATGCGTGTGTCAGAGAGAGAATGTGTGAGAGAGAGAATGTGTGAGAGAGAGAATGTGTGTGTGAGAGAGAGAGAATGCATGTGTGAGAGAGAATGCGTGTGTGAGAGAGAATGCGTGTGAGAGAGAGAGAATGCGTGTGAGAGAGAGAGAGAATGCGTGTGAGAGAGAGAGAGAATGTGTGTGTGAGAGAGAATGCGCGTGTGAGAGAGAGAATGTGTGTGTGAGAGAGAGAATGTGTGTGTGAGAGAGAATGCGTGTGAGAGAGAGAGAGAATGTGTGTGAGAGAGAGAATGTGTGTGTGAGAGTGAATGCGTGTGTGAGAGAGTGAATGCGTGTGTGCAAAAGAGAGAGAATGCATGTGTGAGAGAGAGAGAATGCGTGAGAGAGAGAATTCGTGTGTGTGTGAGAGAGAATGTGTGTGTGTGAGAGAGAGAATGTTTGTGAGAGAGAGAATGTTTGTGAGAGAGAGATAATGCGTGTGCATGTGAGAGAGAGAATGAGTGTGTGTGAGAGAGAATGCGTGTGTGAGAGAGAGAGAATGCGTGTGCGAGAGAGAATGCGTGTGTGAGAGAGAGATAATGCGTGTGTGAGAGAGAGAATGTGTGTGAGAGAGAGGAATAATGCGTGTCTGAGAAAGAGAATGCATGTGTGTGTGAGAGAGAGAGAATGCGTGTGTGACAGAGAATGCGTGTGCGTGTGAGAGAGAATGCATGTGTGAGAGAGAGAGAATGCGTGTGCGAGAGAGAGAATGCGTGTGTGAGAGAGAGAGAATGCGTGTCTGAGAGAGAGAATGCGTGTCTGAGAGAGAGAATGTGTATGTGAGAGAGAGAGAGAATGCGTGTGTGTGAGAGAGATTGCGTGTGAGAGAGAGAGAGAATGCGTGTGTGCGAGAGAGAGAATGCGTGTGTGCGAGAGAGAGAATGTGTGTGTGAGAGAGAGAGAATGCGTGTCTGAGAGAGAGAATGCGTGTCTGAGAGAGAGAATGTGTATGTGAGAGAGAGAGAGAATGCGTGTGTGCGAGAGAGATTGCGTGTGAGAGAGAGAGAGAATGCGTGTGTGCGAGAGAGAGAATGCGTGTGTGCGAGAGAGAGAATGTGTGTGTGAGAGAGAGAGAATGCGTGTCTGAGAGAGAGAATGTGTGTTAGAGAGAATGCGTCTGTGAGAGAGAGAGAATGTGTACGTGAGAGAGAGAATGAGTGCACAAGAGAGAGAATGCGTGCGTGAGAGAGAGTGAGTGTGGGAGAGAGAGAGAATGCGTGCGTGTGAGAGAGAGAGAATGCGTGTGTGAGACAGAGATAATGCGTGTGTGAGAGAGAGAATGTGTGTGAGAGAGAGAATGCATGTGCGTGTGAGAGAGAGAGAATGCGTGTGTGACAGAGAATGCGTGTGCGTGTGAGAGAGAGAGAATGCATGTGTAAGAGAGAGAATGCGTGTGAGAGAGAGAGAATGCGTGTGTGACAGAGAATGCGTGTGCGTGTGTGAGAGAGAGAATGCATGTGCGAGAGAGAGAATGCGTGTGTGAGAGAGAGAGAATGCGTGTCTGAGAGAGAGAATGCGTGTGTGAGAGAGAGAGAATGCGTGTGTGCGAGAGAGATTGCGTGTGAGAGAGAGAGAGAGAATGCGTGTGTGCGAGAGAGAGAATGTGTGTGTGCGAGAGAGAGAATGTGTGTTAGAGAGAATGCGTCTTTGAGAGAGAGAGAATGTGTACGTGAGAGAGAGAATGAGTGCACGAGAGAGAGAATGCGTGCATGAGAGAGAGAATGAGTGTGGGAGAGAGAGAGCGAATCTGTGCAAGAGAGAGAAAATGAGTGTGCAAGAGAGAATGCGTGCGTGAGAGAGAGAATGCGTGCATGAGAGAGAGAATGAGTGTGCGAGAGAGAGAATGCGTGCGAGAGAGAGAATGCATGCGAGAGAGAGAGAATTAGTGTGCAAGAGAGCGAATGCGTGCGTGAGAGAGAGAATGAGTGTGCGAGAGAGAGAATGCGTGCATGAGAGAGAGAATGAGTGTGTGAGAGAGAGGATTCGTGTGTGTGAGAGAGAGAATGCGTGTGTGCTAGAGAGAATGCGTGTGTGCGTGAGAGAGAGAATGCGTGTGTGCGAGAGAGAGAGAATGCGCGCGTGTGAGAGAGAGAGAATGCGTGAGAGAGAGAGAATGCGTGTGTGTGTGAGAGAGAGAATGAGTGTGAGAGAGAATGCATGTGTGTGAGAGAGAGAATGAATGTGAGAGAGAATGCGTGTGTGCGAGAGAGAGAGAATGCGCGCGCGTGAGAGAGAGAGAATGCGTGTGTGAGGGAGAGAGAATGAGTGTGAGAGAGAATGCATGTGTGTGAGAGATAGAATGAATATGAGAGAGAATGCGTGTGTGCGAGAGAGAATGCATGTGTGAGAGAGAGAATGCGTGTGGGAGAGAGAGAGCGAATGCGTGTGTGAGAGAGAGAATGCGTGTGTGCGAGAGAGAATGCATGTGTGAGAGAGAGAGAATGAGTGTGGGAGAGAGAGAGCGAATGCGTGCGTGAGAGAGAGAATGAGTGTGCAAGAGAGAATGCGTGTGTGCGAGATAGAGAATGCGTGCGTGAGAGAGAGAATGAGTGTGTGAGAGAGAATTAGTGTGCAAGAGAGCGAATACGTGCGTGAGAGAGAGAGAATGAGTGTGTGAGAGAGAGAGAGAGGATTCGTGTGTGCGAAAGAGAATTCATGTGTGAGAGAGAGAATGAGTGTGGGAGAGAGAGAGTGAATGCGTGCGTGCGAGAGAGAGAATGCGTGCGTGAGAGAGAGAGAATGAGTGTGTGAGAGAGAGAGGATTCGTGTGTGCGAGAGAGAATGCATGTGTGAGAGAGAGAATGAGTGTGGGAGAGAGAGCGAATGCGTGCGTGAGAGAGAGAATGTGTGTGTGAGAGAGAGAGGATTAGTGTGTGAGAGAGAGAGAATGCGTGTGTGCCAGAGAGAGAATGCATGTGTGTGAGAGAGAGAGAATGAGTGAGAGAGAGAATGCGTGTGTGTGCGAGAATGCGTGAGAGAGAGAATGCGTGCATGTGAGAGACAGAATGCGTGCGAGAGAGAATGCGTGCGTGAGAGAGAGAATGCGTGTGTGTGAGAGAGAGAATGTGTGTGTGAGAGAGAGAATGCGTGAGAGAGAGAATGCATGTGTGTGAGAGCGAGAATGAGTGTGTGAGAGAGAGAACGTGTGCGTGAGAGAGAGAATGTGTGTGTGAGAGAGAGAATGAATGTGGGAGAGAGAGATCAAATGTGTGCGAGAGAGAGAGAATGAGTGTTCAAGAGAGAATGCGTGCGTGAGAGAGAGAATGAGGGTGCGAGAGAGAGAATGCGTGCGAGAGAGAGAATGCGTGCGAGAGAGGGAATGTGTGCGTGAGAGAGTGAATTAGTGTGCAAGAGAGAGAATGTGTGCGAGAGAGAGAATGCGTGCATGAGAGAGAGAATGAGTGCGTGAGAGAGAGAATGAGTGTGGGAGAGAGAGAGCAAATGTGTGCGAGAGAGAGAGAATGAGTGTTCAAGAGAGAATGCGTGCGTGAGAGAGAGAATGTGTGTGTGAGAGAGAATGTGTGTGAGAGAGACAATGTGTGTGAGAGAGAGAGAATGTGTGTGTGTGAGTGAATGTGTGTGTGTGAGAGAATGTGTGTGTGAGAGAGAGAATGTGTGTGTGAGAGAGAGAATGTGTGTGTGAGAGAGAATGTGTGTGAGAGAGACAATGTGTGTGAGAGAGAGAGAATGTGTGTGTGTGAGTGAATGTGTGTGTGAGAGAGAATGTGTGTGTGAGAGAGAGAATGTGTGTGTGAGAGAGAGAATGTGTGTGTGAGAGAGAAATTGTGTGTGTGAGAGAGAATGCGTGTGTGAGAGAGAGAATGTGTGTGAGAGAGAGAATGTGTGTGTGAGAGAGAATGTGTGTGTGAGAGAGAATGTCTGTCAGAGAGAGAGAATGTGTGTGTGATAGAGAATGCGTGTGTCAGAGAGAATGCGTGTGTCAGAGAGAATGCGTGTGTGAGAGAGAGAATGTGTGTGTCAGAGAGAATGCGTGTGTCAGAGAGAGAATGCGTGTGTGAGAGAGAGAATGCGTGTCTGAGAGAGAGAATGTGTGTGTGAGAGAGAATGTGTGTGTGAGAGAGAGAATGTGTGTGTGAGAGAGAATGCGTGTGTGTGAGAGAGAATGCGTGTGTGAGAGAGAATGCGTGTGTGAGAGAGAATGCGTGTGTGTGGGAGAGAATGTGTGTGTGGGAGAGAATGCGTGTGTGTGAGAGAGAATGTGTGTGTGAGAGAGAATGCGTGTGTCAGAGAGAATATGTGTGTGAGTGAAAGAATGTATGTGAGAGAGAGAGAGAGAATGTGTGTGAGAGAGAGAATGCCTGTGTGAGAGAGAGAGAGAATGTGTGTGTGAGAGAGAGAATGTGTGTGAGAGAGAGAATGTGTGTGAGAGAGAGAATGCGTGTGAGTGAGAGAGAATGTGTGTGTGAGAGAGAGAATGTGTGTGTGAGTGAGAGAATGCGTGTGTGTGAGAGAGAGAATGTGTGTGTGAGAGAGAATGTGTGTGTGAGAGAGAGAATGTGTGTGTGAGAGAGAATATGTGTGTGAGAGAGAGAATGTGTGTGGGAGAGAGAGAATGTGTGTGTGAGAGAGATTATGTGTGTGAGAGAGAGAATGTGTGTGAGAGAGAGAGAATGTGTGTGTGAGAGAGAGAATGCGTGTGTCAGAGAGAATGCGTGTGTCAGAGAGAGAATGTGTGAGAGAGAGAATGTGTGTGTGAGAGAGAATGTGTGTGTGAGAGAGAATGCGTGTGTGCAAGAGAGAGAGAATGCGTGTGTTAGAGAGAGAGAGAGAGAATGTGTGTGTGAGAGAGAGAGAATGCATGTGTGAGAGAGAATGCGTGTGTGAGAGAGAATGCGTGTGAGAGAGAGAGAATGCGTGTGAGAGAGAGAGAGAATGCGTGTGAGAGAGAGAGAGAATGTGTGTGTGAGAGAGAATGCGCGTGTGAGAGAGAGAATGTGTGTGTGAGAGAGAGAATGTGTGTGTGAGAGAGAATGCGTGTGAGAGAGAGAGAGAATGTGTGTGAGAGAGAGAATGTGTGTGTGAGAGTGAATGCGTGTGTGAGAGAGTGAATGCGTGTGTGCAAAAGAGAGAGAATGCATGTGTGAGAGAGAGAGAATGCGTGAGAGAGAGAATTCGTGTGTGTGTGAGAGAGAATGTGTGTGTGTGAGAGAGAGAATGTTTGTGAGAGAGAGAATGTTTGTGAGAGAGAGATAATGCGTGTGCATGTGAGAGAGAGAATGAGTGTGTGTGAGAGAGAATGCGTGTGTGAGAGAGAGAGAATGCGTGTGCGAGAGAGAATGCGTGTGTGAGAGAGAGATAATGCGTGTGTGAGAGAGAATGTGTGTGAGAGAGAGGAATAATGCGTGTCTGAGAAAGAGAATGCATGTGTGTGTGAGAGAGAGAGAATGCGTGTGTGACAGAGAATGCGTGTGCGTGTGAGAGAGAATGCATGTGTGAGAGAGAGAGAATGCGTGTGCGAGAGAGAGAATGCGTGTGTGAGAGAGAGAGAATGCGTGTCTGAGAGAGAGAATGCGTGTCTGAGAGAGAGAATGTGTATGTGAGAGAGAGAGAGAATGCGTGTGTGCGAGAGAGATTGCGTGTGAGAGAGAGAGAGAATGCGTGTGTGCGAGAGAGAGAATGCGTGTGTGCGAGAGAGAGAATGTGTGTGTGAGAGAGAGAGAATGCGTGTCTGAGAGAGAGAATGTGTGTTAGAGAGAATGCGTCTGTGAGAGAGAGAGAATGTGTACGTGAGAGAGAGAATGAGTGCACAAGAGAGAGAATGCGTGCGTAAGAGAGAGTGAGTGTGGGAGAGAGAGAGAGAATGCGTGCGTGTGAGAGAGAGAGAATGCGTGTGTGAGACAGGGATAATGCGTGTGTGAGAGAGAGAATGTGTGTGAGAGAGAGAATGCATGTGCGTGTGAGAGAGAGAGAATGCGTGTGTGACAGAGAATGCGTGTGCGTGTGAGAGAGAGAGAATGCATGTGTAAGAGAGAGAATGTGTGTGAGAGAGAGAGAATGCGTGTGTGACAGAGAATGCGTGTGCGTGTGTGAGAGAGAGAATGCATGTGCGAGAGAGAGAATGCGTGTGTGAGAGAGAGAGAATGCGTGTCTGAGAGAGAGAATGCGTGTGTGAGAGAGAGAGAATGCGTGTGTGCGAGAGAGATTGCGTGTGAGAGAGAGAGAGAGAATGCGTGTGTGCGAGAGAGAGAATGTGTGTGTGCGAGAGAGAGAATGTGTGTTAGAGAGAATGCGTCTTTGAGAGAGAGAGAATGTGTACGTGAGAGAGAGAATGAGTGCACGAGAGAGAGAATGCGTGCATGAGAGAGAGAATGAGTGTGGGAGAGAGAGAGCGAATACGTGCAAGAGAGAGAAAATGAGTGTGCAAGAGAGAATGTGTGCGTGAGAGAGAGAATGCGTGCATGAGAGAGAGAATGAGTGTGCGAGAGAGAGAATGCGTGCGAGAGAGAGAATGCATGCGAGAGAGAGAGAATTAGTGTGCAAGAGAGCGAATGCGTGCGTGAGAGAGAGAATGAGTGTGCGAGAGAGAGAATGCGTGCATGAGAGAGAGAATGAGTGTGTGAGAGAGAGGATTCGTGTGTGTGAGAGAGAGAATGCGTGTGTGCTAGAGAGAATGCGTGTGTGCGTGAGAGAGAGAATGCGTGTGTGCGAGAGAGAGAGAATGCGCGCGTGTGAGAGAGAGAGAATGCGTGAGAGAGAGAGAATGCGTGTGTGTGTGAGAGAGAGAATGAGTGTGAGAGAGAATGCATGTGTGTGAGAGAGAGAATGAATGTGAGAGAGAATGCGTGTGTGCGAGAGAGAGAGAATGCATGTGTGCGAGAGAGAGAGAATGCGCGCGTGTGAGAGAGAGAGAATGCGTGAGAGAGAGAGAATGCGTGTGTGAGGGAGAGAGAATGAGTGTGAGAGAGAATGCATGTGTGTGAGAGATAGAATGAATATGAGAGAGAATGCGTGTGTGCGAGAGAGAATGCATGTGTGAGAGAGAGAATGCGTGTGGGAGAGAGAGAGCGAATGCGTGTGTGAGAGAGAGAATGCGTGTGTGCGAGAGAGAATGCATGTGTGAGAGAGAGAGAATGAGTGTGGGAGAGAGAGAGCGAATGCGTGCGTGAGAGAGAGAATGAGTGTGCAAGAGAGAATGCGTGTGTGCGAGATAGAGAATGCGTGCGTGAGAGAGAGAATGAGTGTGTGAGAGAGAATTAGTGTGCAAGAGAGCGAATACGTGCGTGAGAGAGAGAGAATGAGTGTGTGAGAGAGAGAGAGAGGATTCGTGTGTGCGAAAGAGAATTCATGTGTGAGAGAGAGAATGAGTGTGGGAGAGAGAGAGTGAATGCGTGCGTGCGAGAGAGAGAATGCGTGCGTGAGAGAGAGAATGAGTGTGTGAGAGAGAGTGGATTCGTGTGTGCGAGAGAGAATGCATGTGTGAGAGAGAGAATGAGTGTGGGAGAGAGAGCGAATGAGTGCGTGAGAGAGAGAATGTGTGTGTGAGAGAGAGAGGATTAGCGTGTGAGAGAGAGAGAATGCGTGTGTGCCAGAGAGAGAATGCATGTGTGTGAGAGAGAGAGAATGAGTGAGAGAGAGAATGCGTGTGTGTGCGAGAATGCGTGAGAGAGAGAATGCGTGCATGTGAGAGACAGAATGCGTGCGAGAGAGAATGCGTGCGTGAGAGAGAGAATGCGTGTGTGTGAGAGAGAGAATGTGTGTGTGAGAGAGAGAATGCGTGAGAGAGAGAATGCATGTGTGTGAGAGCGAGAATGAGTGTGTGAGAGAGAGAACGTGTGCGTGAGAGAGAGAATGTGTGTGTGAGAGAGAGAATGAATGTGGGAGAGAGAGAGCAAATGTGTGCGAGAGAGAGAGAATGAGTGTTCAAGTGAGAATGCGTGCGTGAGAGAGAGAATGAGGGTGCGAGAGAGAGAATGCGTGCGAGAGAGAGAATGCGTGCGAGAGAGGGAATGTGTGCGTGAGAGAGTGAATTAGTGTGCAAGAGAGCGAATGCGTGCGTGAGAGAGAGAGAATGAGTGTGCGAGAGAGAGAATGTGTGCGAGAGAGAGAATGCGTGCATGAGAGAGAGAATGAGTGCGTGAGAGAGAGAATGAGTGTGGGAGAGAGAGAGCAAATGTGTGCGAGAGAGAGAGAATGAGTGTTCAAGAGAGAATGCGTGCGTGAGAGAGAGAATGCGTGCCTGAGAGAGAGAACGAGTGTGCGAGAGAGAGAATGTGTGCGTGAGAGAGTGAATTAGTGTGCAAGAGAGCGAATGCGTGCGTGAGAGAGAGAGAATGAGTGTGCGAGAGAGAGAATGCGTGCATGAGAGAGAGAATGAGTGTGTGAGAGAGAATGTATGCGTGAGAGAGAGGATGCGTCTGTGAGAGAGAGAGGATTCGTGTGTGAGAGAGAAATAATGCGTGTGTGAGAGAGAAAGAATGCGTGTGTGCGAGAGGGCGTGCAAGAGATAGTGTGTGCGCAAGAGAGAGAAAATGTGCGAATGTGAGTGAGAAAGAGAATGAGCGTGTGTGAGATATGATGTGCTCATGCATGAGAGTGTGTGTGAGTGCTAGAAAGAAAGTGTGAAAGTGAGAGAGGAAGTGTGTGTGTATGTGAAAGAGTGAGTGCATGCGAGTGTGTGTGTGCGCATGTGAGAGAGAGTGTGTGTACAAGTGAATGAGAGTGAGTGCGCACGTGAGAGAGAGGGCCTGTGTGAGAGACTTTGCAAGTGTGTGTGAGAGAGACAGTTTTGGAGAGAGAGAGAGTGAGTGTGTGAAAGTGAGGATATATGAGATGGTGAATGTGAGTGTGTGGGGGTGCGTGTGTCAGAAAGTGTGTATGAGAGTGTGTGTGTAAGGGTGTGTATAACTGAGAGAGTATGTGGAAGCGAGTGTGAGAGAGAGTGGAGAGAGAGAGAATGAATGAGTGAAAGTGTGTGTATGTCAGAGAGACAGAGAGAGTATGCGCGTGTGCATGTTTGTGTGTGAGTGTGAGAGAGAGATTGTGATAGTGCGTGTGAAAATGTTTGCAGTGTGTGAAAGGGCATGTGTGTGAGGGACTGAATGTGGTGTGTGAGGGTGTGTGTGCACACGTGTGAGAGTGTGAGGAAATGAGAGTGAGGGACAGTGTATGGTTTGTGGATCATTACTGGGACAGGGATATAAACACATGATTTATACACAGTTACATTATGGAGGGACAGCACTGACACGGAAACTGGGCACGCCGATGGAAACACACACACCCACCCACCCACCACCCACCCACACAGAGGCTTGGTCTCACTCTCTCTCACACACACACAGAGGCTTGGCCTCACTCTCTCTCACACACACAGAGGCATGGTCTCACTCTCTCTCACACACACACAGAGGTATGGTCTATCTCTCTCTCTCACACACACACACACAAGGCATGGTCTCACTATCTTTCTCACACAGAGACATTTCTGTGACGATACTTGAGCTCAGACCCTCACTGACTCTCCCCCCCAGACTAAATCTGTGCACAGTGCCATGTCCTGTGTTGGGGTGTGTCTGTTCCTGTATGTATGTGTGTATGTCAGTCTGTCTCTGTATGTGTGTGTGTAGGTCTGTCTCTGTGTGTGTGTGTGTCTGTCTGTGTGTGTCTGTGTGTGTGTGTCAGTGTGGGTCTGTGTCTGTGTGTGTGTCAGTGTGTGTGTCTGTGTCTGTCTGTGTGTGTGTGTCAGTGTGTGTCTGTGTCTGTGTGTGTGTCTGGGTGTGTGTGTCTCTGTGTGTTTGGGGGGTGGTGAAGGCAGGGGAGCTGTGAGGGTGAAATGTGGGTGTTGAGGGGCAGGCACATGATCTATGATTTAAATTCACAAACTCTGCCAATATTTTTGAGAAAGGGAAAGGAAATAAAAGACTCAAAATCAAGTTGGAAATGGCTGGATGTAGAGCAGGGCAGGGAGAGACAGACAGAGAGAGAGAGACACACACATACAGGGACAGAAAGAGAGAGACAGAGACACAGAGAAGAGAGAGACACAGGGACAGAGAGAGAAGACAGGGAGAGATAGAGAGAGAGAGACAGAGAGTAGGACACACAGGGACAGAGAGAAAGAGAGAGACACACACACAGGAACAGAGAGAGAGAGGGTCAGAGAGACACACACAGAGGCAGACAGACAGGGACAGAGACAGAGATTAATTCTAGGAATCACACATACAGCAGGAAAATCCCAAGAAAACCTCAGCAAATATCCCCCTCTCCATTCCCAGCCCTGTGTGTGTGTGTGTGTATCAGGAAGCCTACCTACAGTCAGGCTCTGAGACGCTAGTGTGGGAGTAATCTTTAATATTTTCAAACTGCACTGATACAGCTTCAATAAAAAGGGAGTTGTAGCAACTGGGAAAGATGACACTTTGTTGCCCCCGAATTAACATCTCCGTGGGCAGCCAGATCCCACCAGGCTCCTGTCCTGGGAATTAACATCTCAATCAGACAGAGCCCTCCCCAGGGAGCAGACTGACAGACGATGGGACGTGTCAGAGAGGGCAGGGGTGGGCTTCACTAACCCCTCACCCAGAATAAATGTGTGCAAGGAATTGGTCAGATTCATTCTCCAACCCTGTTCTCTCTCTGTGTGGGGAGTGAGCAGCTCTCCCTGTCTGCCTGTAACTGTGTGACAGTGTGTGTGTGTGTGTGTGAGTTTAATAATGTTTCCAGCCTCTGGTTAATTGCTTTCTTATGATTTGTTTGTATTTTGATGTTGCTGTGAGGTTATGAAATGCATTGGGGATGGGAGAAGGGAGTTGGTGGGATTGTGTTTAACCTGGGATCTTGCTGTGTAATTTTGCATCACGCTGCTCTCGCTCCCCCCCCCCACTCCCCCCACAACTAACTCATCTCTTCTTTCTTTTATCCCGAGGAACTTTTGTTGGGAAAGCAGGAAAGTGAAGATCCAAAATGCCTGGGGGGCCAGGAAAGCCTTGGACCAGAACAAACTCCAGAGGGCAGGGAGCACAGGCCTGAGGCCTGTTGGCCAGGCTGCAGCCCGTGGGGCCCAGGTGAGTGGGGGGGTCTGTTTCTTCCCCCCCGAGGTTTCATCTCCTCTGGGGGTGGGGGGGTGGGAGCCCGGTTTGTCGGGGCCTCTGGTTAACTGGGGCCTGTCAGATCACGGGTTCGAAGCCTGGGGTTAAAGTCACCGGGGCATCGGTGACACAAACAGGTGAGACCCCCAGGATCTGGGAGAGGGGACTCCCTCGGGAGGGAACTCTAACCCAAAATATCTGACCCTCTGGAAAGAATTGTCACCCTCTCAGAGGAAAGTGGGTCATAGAGAGGGCAGGATGACCGAATTGGACACGGAGAGAAAGAGAGTGAGAGAAAGAAATGGAGAATGGTGAGAGCAAGAGAGAGAGGGGGTGGGGGGGCAGTGTGAGATTGGGGAATAGCTGCAATATTAGATTCTGGGGTGACAGGAAATAATTAAATTGGAAATAAAAACCATCAGATTATCGAGCTTCTGCAGCACTGTCACTTGTGGGATCTTGCTGTGCGTCAATTGCCCTAATGCCACCGTTGCAGGCAAGTGAGTGGTTTTAATCAGCTAACCCGTCATTTCAAAAACTTTTCAACATGAAAACTCAACTCATCACCCGACGTGTTTGTGTTTGGATGTTGCTGAGAAATTGTCTGTCTCGCTGAGAGGGGAAAAGCTGGGATCTTGCTGTGCTATCTCCCTGTGAAAGATTTTCCTGCTCTGCCTCTTTCCTCCCAAAGGGATCTTCCTGGCCAGCTGAGGATTTGAACAGTCTGTGTTTGGGAGCAGGAAACCTTCAGACAAGAGCTTCCTCCAGAGGGGGGAACACAGTCCTGAGGCCTGTATGACAGGCTGCAGCCTGTGGGGCCCAGGTGAGTTTTGTCTGTGTATGACCCCGAGGTTTAATCTCCTCTCTCTGGGCAGGGGGGCTGGCTTTTACCGGGACCTCTGGTTAACCGGGTCCTGTCGGATTGGGGCCTTCTCAGAGAAAGGGGTACAGAGAGACGGGGACAGAGAGAGGGAGGACAGACAGAGAGGGGACAGACAGAGAGGGGACAGAGAGAGGGGGGACAGAGAGACGTGGACAGAGAGAGGGAGGACAGACAGAGAGGGGACAGAGAGAGGGGGCACAGAGAGAGGCGGACCGAGAGGCGGGTCAGTGAGAGCGGATACAGAGATAGAGGGGGTAGGGAGAGGGGGACAGCGCGAGGGGTGTCAGAGGGGGGACAGAGAGGGGGGGACAGAGAGAGGGAAAGAGAGGGGAAAGAGAGAGGGGGACAGAGAGAAAGGGGTACAGAGGTCACGGACAGAGAGAGGGGGACAGAAGAGTGAGGGACAGAGAGAGGGGGTGACAGAGAGGGAGGGGGACAGAGAGAGGGGGAGATAGAGATGCGAGACAGAGAGAGGGGTACAGAGAAAGGGGAACAGAGAGAGGGGGACAGAGGGAGAGGGATACAGAGAGATGCAGGACAAAGAGAGGGGCGACGAGGGGCAGAGAGAGGGGAACAGAGAGAGTGGGGCAGAGAGAGAGGGGGGATAGAGAGAGGGATACAGAGAGTGCGGCCAGAGGGGGGACAGAGAGGGTGGACAGGGAGATGGGGCCCAGCAGAGCAGGGACAGAGAGTGGGGGACAGAGAGATGAGGTTCAGAGAGGGGGACAGAGAGAGGGAGACAGACAAAGGGGGGACAGAGAGAGGGGCAGAGCAGAGGAGGGACAGAGAGATGAGGTTCAGAGAGGGGGACAGAGAGAGGGAGATAGACAAAGGGGGGACAGAGAGAGGGGGACGGGGGCAGAGAAGTGGGGACAGAGACAGGGGGGCAAAGAGAGGTTAACAAAGAGAGGGGAACAGAGAGAGGGGACAGAGAG
Organism: Chiloscyllium plagiosum; assembly: GCF_037043375.1. NCBI lineage: Eukaryota > Metazoa > Chordata > Chondrichthyes > Orectolobiformes > Hemiscylliidae > Chiloscyllium > Chiloscyllium plagiosum. The sequence goes on along the minus strand of NW_028270254.1, from coordinate 152,133 downwards.
TGGGCATAGAGAGCGCGGGGAGATAGAAGGGGTCAGAGAGTGGGGACACAGAGTGAGGTGGAGAGAGAGAGAGAGAGAGGACAGAGAGAGTGGACAGAGTAGGGGACAAAAGGGGGGAACAAGAGAGGGGGAGAGAGAGAGGGGCAACAGAGAGGGACAGAAAGGGGGGTCTCGGATGGCAGAGAGAGGGGGGAACATAGTGATGGGGTACAGAGAAAGGGGCGACAGAGTGGAGACAGAGAGAGGAGGCAGAGGTGGGGTGTAAAGAGAGGAGGGGGAGAGAGAGGGGGACAGAGAGAGGGGGACAGAGAGAGGGGTCAGAGAGAGGGGGGGTAGAGAGAGAGGGACAGAGCGAGGGCTGCCAGAGAGGTGACAGAGAGGGGGGAGCAGAGGGAGGAAAGGAGAGGGGCAAAAAGAGAGAGGGAAGACAGAGAGAAGGAGGGCAGAGGGCGCGGACAGAGAGTGAGGGACAGAGAGAGTGAGGGACAGAGAGAGTGAGGGACAGAGAGAGGGGGGACAGAGAGAGGGGGACAGAGAGAGGGGGGACAGAGAGAGGGGGTCAGAGAGAGGGAGGACAGAGAGAGTGAGGGACAGAGAGAAGGGAATAGAGAGACGGGGACAGATTGGGGGGCACAAAAAAACGAAAGATGGGATAGAGAGAGTGGGGGAGAGAGAGAGAATGGACAGAGAGAGGGGGACGGAAAGAGGGGGCAGAGAGAGGGGCACAGAGAAAGGGGAACAGACAGATGGGACACAGAGAGGGGGTCAAAGAGAGGGAAGACAGAGAGAGGGGTACAGAGAAAGGGGTACAGAGAGATGGGGACAGAGAGAGGGGGAACAGACAGAGAGGGGACGGACAGAGAGAAGGGGGACAGAGAGAGGGGGACCGAGAGGGGGGACAGTGAGAGGGGATACAGAGATAGAGGGGGTAGAGAGCGGGGGACATTGCTAGGGGTGTCAGAGGGGGGACAGAGAGGGGGAACAGAAAGAGGCAAAGAGAGGGGGAAAGAGAGAGGGAAGACAGAGAAAAAGGGGGACAGAGAGCAGGGGGACAGAGTTAGGGAGGACAGAGAGAGGGAGGATAGAGAGAGGGGGACAGAGAGACGGGGACAGACAGTGGGGGCAGAGATAGCGAGAGAGGAGATAGAGAGAGTGGGGGGTGAGAGAGAGAACGGACAGAGAGGGAGGGGGACTGAGAGGGGGGAGGTAGAGAGGGAGACAGAGAGAGGGAACAGAGACGGGGGTCAGAGAGACGGGGACAGAGAGATGGGAACAGAGAGAGGGGGACGGAAAGCGGGGGCAGCGAGAGGGATACAGAGAAAGGGGAACAGAGAGCGGGGGACAGAGAGGGAGGACAGAGAGAGGGGGGACAGAGAGGGGGGCAGAGAGAGGGGGGACAGAGAGACGGGAGGACAGAGAGAGGGGGGACAGAGAGAGGGAGGATGGGGTGCAGAGAGAGTGAGAGAGGGGATAGAGGGGGAGAGCGAGAGAGGGAGACAGAGAGTGAGAGGGGACAGAGAGAGAGAGAGAGGGGGACAGAAAGCGAGGAGACAGAGAGAGGGGGACAGAGAGAGTGAAACAGAGAGAGGCCGTACAAAGACAGGGGGACAGAGAGAGGGGGACAGGGGCAGAGAAATGGGGACAAAGACAGGGGGGCAGAGAGAAGGGGGCAAAGAGAGGTTAACAAAGAGAGGGGAACAGAGAGACGGGAACAGAGAGAGGGGTTAGAGAGCGCGGGGAGATAGAAGGGGTCAGAGAGTGGGGGCACAGAGAGAGGTGGAGAGAGAGAGAGAGAGAGGGGACAGAGAGAGTGGACAGAGTAGGGGATAGAGAGGGGGAACGAGAGAGAGGGAGAGATAGAGAGGGCGACAGAGAGGGACAGAAAGGGGGGTCTCGGATGGCAGAGAGAGGGGGGAACATAGTGATGGGGTACAGAGAAAGGGGCGACAGAGTGGAGACAGAGAGAGGAGGCAGAGGTGGTGTGTAAAGAGAGGAGGGGGAGAGAGAGGGGGACAGAGAGAGGGGGACAGAGAGAGGGGTCAGAGAGAGGGGGGGTAGAGAGAGGGGGACAGAGCGAGGGCTGCCAGAGAGGTGACAGAGAGGGGGGAGCTGAGGGAGGAAAAGAGAGGGGCAAAAAGAGAGAGGGAAGACAGAGAGAAGGAGGGCAGAGGGCGCGGACAGAGAGTGAGGGACAGAGAGAGTGAGGGACAGAGAGAGTGAGGGACAGAGAGAGGGGGGACAGAGAGAGGGGGACAGAGAGAGGGGGGACAGAGAGAGGGGGGACAGAGAGAGGGAGGACAGAGAGAGTGAGGGACAGAGAGAAGGGAATAGAGAGACGGGGACAGATTGGGGGGCACAAAAAAACGAAAGATGGGATAGAGAGAGTGGGGGAGAGAGAGAGAATGGACAGAGAGAGGGGGACGGAAAGAGGGGGCAGAGAGAGGGGCACAGAGAAAGGGGAACAGACAGATGGGACACAGAGAGGGGGTCAAAGAGAGGGAAGACAGAGAGAGGGGTACAGAGAAAGGGGTACAGAGAGATGGGGACAGAGAGAGGGGGAACAGACAGAGAGGGGACGGACAGAGAGAAGGGGGACAGAGAGAGGGGGACCGAGAGGGGGGACAGTGAGAGGGGATACAGAGATAGAGGGGGTAGAGAGCGGGGGACATTGCTAGGGGTGTCAGAGGGGGGACAGAGAGGGGGAACAGAAAGAGGCAAAGAGAGGGGGAAAGAGAGAGGGAAGACAGAGAAAAAGGGGGACAGAGAGCAGGGGGACAGAGTTAGGGAGGACAGAGAGAGGGAGGATAGAGAGAGGGGGACAGAGAGACGGGGACAGACAGTGGGGGCAGAGATAGCGAGAGAGGAGATAGAGAGAGTGGGGGGTGAGAGAGAGAACGGACAGAGAGGGAGGGGGACTGAGAGGGGGGAGGTAGAGAGGGAGACAGAGAGAGGGAACAGAGACGGGGGTCAGAGAGACGGGGACAGAGAGATGGGAACAGAGAGAGGGGGACGGAAAGCGGGGGCAGCGAGAGGGATACAGAGAAAGGGGAACAGAGAGCGGGGGACAGAGAGGGAGGACAGAGAGAGGGGGGACAGAGAGGGGGGCAGAGAGAGGGGGGACAGAGAGACGGGAGGACAGAGAGAGGGGGAACAGAGAGAGGGAGGATGGGGTGCAGAGAGAGTGAGAGAGGGGATAGAGGGGGAGAGCGAGAGAGGGAGACAGAGAGTGAGAGGGGACAGAGAGAGAGAGGGGGGGACAGAAAGCGAGGAGACAGAGAGAGAGGGACAGAGAGAGTGAAACAGAGAGAGGCCGTACAAAGACAGGGGGACAGAGAGAGGGGGACAGGGGCAGAGAAATGGGGACAAAGACAGGGGGGCAGAGAGAAGGGGGCAAAGAGAGGTTAACAAAGAGAGGGGAACAGAGAGACGGGAACAGAGAGAGGGGTTAGAGAGCGCGGGGAGATAGAAGGGGTCAGAGAGTGGGGGCACAGAGAGAGGTGGAGAGAGAGAGAGAGAGGGGACAGAGAGAGTGGACAGAGTAGGGGATAGAGAGGGGGAACGAGAGAGAGGGAGAGATAGAGAGGGCGACAGAGAGGGACATAAAGGGGGGTCGGAGGGCAGAGAGAGGGGGGACATAGTAATGGGGGATAGAGAGAGGGGGACATAGTAATGGGGGACAGAGAGAGGGGGCAGAGATGGGGTGTAAAGAGAGGGGGGAGAGAGAGGGGGGGTACAGAGAGAGGGGGACAGAGAGAGGGGGACGGGGGGGCAGAGATAGAGGGGGTAGAGAGAGGGAGACAGAGCGAGGGGTGCCAGAGAGGTGACAGAGAGTGGGGACAAAGAGAGGGGTGAAAAGAGAGAGGGAACACAGAGAGAAGGGGGGCAGACGGCGCGGACAGAGAGAGGGGGACAGAGAGAGTGAGGGACACAGAGAGGGGAATAGAGAGACGGGGACAGAGAGTGGGGGCAGAGAGAGCGAGAGATGGGATAGAGAGAGTGGAGGGAGAGAGAGAATGAACAGAGAGGGAGGCGGGGACAGAGAGAGTGGGAGATGGTCAGCAATTCATTCATTCATTCTGCAATAATGACACTGACCCAGGGTCACGTGGGAGATTGGGGAAGGCAGAGAGAGCTGTGGGATCGTGCTGTGCTTTTGGTGCCACTGTTGTATTTTATTTCAAATTGATTGTTTTTTTATTTCCTCAGTGTGTTCCCCACCGCCCACCCCCCCCCCCCCCCCCCCCCCCCCCCGCCGCTCCCCCTAACCCTGGGGGTGAGCAGGAGATTGGATCCAGGAGCTGAAGCTCGGGACGACACAGAGACAGAGAGAATTAAATCACTTCTGCTGCGAGGAATCATCACACACAGAATAATCAGAAATTGTCCTGTCTCCTTGTCGTTCATTTACACACACACACGGGGAAAAGAATGGTGGGGTTCAGGCTGTCTCTGGGAATTTTACCACAAGGCGGTGTGTTCTGGTCTGGACTGGGGGAGACAAAAGGGGGGGGAAAGATGTGGAGGGGGAAGCTGCTGCACAGACTGATCCCACAGGTGTCACTGCCTCCCTCTCTCACTCCAGCTTCAGGGACTGAGGGAGGGGTGGACGGAGAATGGGGGTGTGAAGGGGGTCAGACAGACAGACAGAGAGAAGTGAAAGAGAGCACTGACTATCCCAGTGGAAGGTTCATTGGTTTAAAATGGATTTGAGGCCTGGGGTTAAAGGGGCCTTGGGATTGTGACACAAACTGGTTACACCCCCAGGGTCTGGGAGGAAGGACTCCCGGAGGAGGGAATGAATACCTTAACTCTCCAAAGTCCCATTCTAATGTCAGAGTCATGTGCATAGGCCAGGGGGCTAAAATGTGAGAAATCTGAGAGACAGAAAGATCTTCGAGATGGAGACAGTGAGAGGGGGGAGCGGGGGGAACACAGAGGAAGAGATTTCTGAGATAGAGGGAGAGAGGGGAGGAACAGAGACATCTCAGAGTTGGAGAGATGAAGAGGGGGAACAGAGAGAGGGGGGGAACAGAGAGAGGGAGGGAAGAGAGAGAGAGAGAGAGATCTCAGATGGAGAGAGCACAAGACGGGGATCAGAGTGCGCAGGGCACAGAGAAGGAAGGGGGAAATGTTTGGAATTTGTACAACAGGAGGATTGCACCCTCTTGTCCAGGAGACAGCATCAAACCCTTAACCAGCATCAGGGACAGACACCATCTGTCTGCGGTTACCCGGCTGCTCGTGGGATCTTGCTGTGTGTCTTTCAAGCGAGCATCTGGTTAAAAGCTCAATGGTGATCTTTATATTTCGATGATGGAGATGCCGGTGTCGGACTGGGACAACACCAGGTTATACTGTAACCGGATTCTCCAAAAGCTAGTGTTGTGTGATGTTTAATGTTATATATCGATATATATATAGACACAGAGGGAGGGGAGGAGGGGCGTGTGTGTTTTGGGGGGCGTTTAAGGGTGGGTCCTGTTGGATTGGGGTGGGAAAAGCTGGGATCTTGCAGTGCTATCTCCCTGTGAAAGATTTTCCTGCTCAGCCTTCCCACAAATGCCTCCCAAAGGGATCTTCCTGGCCAGCTGAGGATTTGAAAAGTGTGTGTTTGGGAGCAGGAAACCTTCAGACAAGAGCTTCCTCCAGAGGGGGGAACGCAGTCCTGAGGCCTGTATGACAGGCTGCAGCCTGTGGGGCCCAGGTGAGTTTTGTCTGTGTATAACCCCGAGGTTTAATCTCCTCTCTCTGGGGAGGGGGGCTGGCTTTTACCGGGACCTCTGGTTAACCAGGTCCTGTCGGATTGGGGCCTTGTCGTTTTTGAATAGGTTTGAAGCCTGGGGCTAAGGTAACTGGGGCCTTGGGATTTGACACAAATACGTCAACCCTTGACCAGCATCACCCACGATGTGTGTGGGGTTAGATTGCTGCTTGTGGGATCTCGCTGTGCGTACGTGTGTATTAATGTTTCGAGCCTCTGGTCAACTGCCCTGCGGTGATGTCTGTGTATTTCAATGTCACTGGGATGGTCAGCAATTCATTCATTCATTCTGCAATAATGACACTGACCCAGGGTCGCGTGGGAGGTTGGGGAAGGCAGAGAGAGCTGTGGGATCGTGCTGTGCTTTTGGTGCCATTGTTGTATTTTATTTCAAATTGATTTGTTTTTATTTCTCAGTGTGTTTCCCCACCCCCCCACCCCCGTAACCCTGGGGGTGAGCAGGAGATTGGATTGGGGGGGGGGGGACAAGGCAGGAGGGTGGGGACCAAGGCGGGGGTGGGGAAGAAGGCGTGGGATGGGGGGAGAGAGTGCAATGTGTGTGGGGAGAGAATGCGTGGGGCTTCCTCCAGAGGGGGGAACGCAGTCCTGAGGCCTGTATGACAGGCTGCAGCCTGTGGGGCCCAGGTGAGTTTTGTCTGTGTATGACCCCGAGGTTTAATCTCCTCTCTCTGGGGAGGGGGGCTGGCTTTTACCGGGACCTCTGGTTAACCGGGTCCTGTCGGATTGGGGCCTTGTCGTTTTTGAACAGGTTTGAAGCCTGGGGCTAAGGTAACTGGGGCCTTGGGATTTGACACAAAGCCTCTGGTCAACTGCTCTGCGGTGATGTGTGTGTATTTCAGTGTCACTGGGATGGTCAGCAATTCATTCATTCATTCTGCAATAATGACACTGACCCAGGGTCACGTGGGAGATTGGGGAAGGCAGAGAGAGCTGTGGGATCGTGCTGTGCTTTGGTGCCATTGTTGTATTTTATTTCAAATTGATTGGTTTTTATTTCTCAGTGTGTTTCCCCACACACCCTGTCAGGCGGGTTGGGGAACAAGGCGGGGGGGGGGGGAACAAGGCGGGGGGGGAACAAGGGGGGGGGGAACAAGGCGGGGGGGGGAACAAGGCGGGGGGCGGAACAAGGGGGGGGGAACAAGGCGGGGGTGGAACAAGGCGGGGGGGAACAAGGCGGGGGGGGGGTGACAAGGCGGGGGGGGGTACAAGGCGGGGGGGGGGGGTTAAAATGAGTTTTTTCGACAAGTAGCCAATTAGCCATTCAGTTCCGTCATCATCTTTCTGTATCAATCCACCTCCGCGCCCTATATCCCGAAAATCAAACACAATTTTCAAAGGGTTTCAGAATATTTGGTGCAGCTAAAACTGGTGCGGTGATTAATCCTGCTTTAAAATTCTCAAATGCCTCCTGGCATTGTTCTGTCCACCACAATACTGTGTTCTTCTTTAATAAATCCATCAGTGGTGCCAATACGCTGCTGAAGTTTGGAACAAACTTCTGATAGAATCCACTCAGTTCCAAACATCGAAGCACCTCTTTCTTCGAGGATGGTGGTGGAAATTCCTCAAAGCCCTTCGTCTTTGTGTTCCATGGAGGCAACCTTCCATGCCCAATGTAATGTCCCAGGAACGTCCCCACTGCTTTCAAGAATTCTGTTTTCTTTAAGTTTATTACCAAGTTTGCTTTTTGTAATCGTTCAACATGCTCTGTCAACTGTAACATGGGAGCTTTCAATCACTTGCTAAAGATCACTACATCATACAGATAACCTGCACAATTTGTTCATCTGGCCACAGCTCTGTTCCTGAGTCTTAAATGTGGTGGTGCATTATTCATTCATATGAAATACTCGGTAAAGTTTTTTTGTCATCTCTGGTATCTTTACTAGATAGTTTAACTGACTCCACATTTTTTTTTAATTTGAAAGGGGCCACTAAACCTGGCTTTGAAGAGATTTCTTACCACTGGTGGCAATACTAATACGTCATCCCCACGGGAAATCTTCAAAGTTTCAGTGTTTTTATCTGCCACCTGCTTCACTCTATGTTGTGCTCTTCAGATACTGTTTAGCAAACTCACCTACTCCATCTACTCTCTCCTTCACCTCATACACATAATCCAAGTGTGAGATTTCCGACTTCGGTCCTGTCAATTTTTATTTAATTAATTTCAAAGGAGCTCTCACTTCATGTACGAATATTAACTCAAAGGAAGTAAAGTGAATAGATTTATTTGGGGCATCTCTAATTGCAAACAATTTAATGGGGCACCTTTATCCCAATCATTTGGCCAACCCTGACAGTACGCTGTTAACATAGTCTTCAGCGTCTGATGCTAACTTTCCAAGGCTTCCTGGGATTCAGGATGGGACGCCCATGATTTGAAGTGTTGTATTCCTAAGCCATCCATGACTTCCTTAAACAGTTGAGTGGTAAAATAGGACCCTTGGTCTGACTGAATCTCTCTGGGCAGTCCACAGTGAGTAAAGAAAGGTACCAGCTCCTCCACCTCCCTTTTTGCCTTGACACTCCAATAATGGAATTGCCTCTGGAAATCTGGTAGACGCATCCACTATGGTCAGCAAATATTGGTTTCCACTTTTACTTTAGAAAGGGGACATACACAATTAATCATAACCCGCGTGCAAGGTTCTTCGAATGCAGGAATTGGCAAGAAAGGTGCTGGTTTTATTACTGCCTGTTACTTACCTACCATTTGGTATGTATGTCACGTACAACAAAAATTAACAGCGTCCTTGTGCATTCCAGGCCACTAGAAATGCTTCTGTACCTTAGCCTGAGTCTTCTGTCCACCTAAGTGACCGCCTGCAGTTAGTTTATGAGCTACCTGTAACACTGTACGTTACTGCTAACACAATCTGGTGCACATCGGCCCATTTCCCTTCTGCAGTAACCTATCGGGGTCTCCATTTTAATTTTATGGTTCTATCTTTAAGTGAATAACGTTCAACAATATATTCTGATTCCTTTTCTGCGCCTGTTCAGGTTTTTCCTGCACCGTTACATCCAACAGGGGATCAGTTCATTGAGCATCAACCCATTTGTCTTTTTCGTTCGTTTTTCCTTCCTGCTGTAACTTCTGACAGTGGGATCTTGTTACTACACAGTCTGGAAAAATTTCTGGTTAATGTTCTTTTAACTCACCAATTCTCTAGTCTTCCTTTGGCTGCTCCACCACAAGGAGTGCCTATCGCACCTCGCCTCCTGCTAAATCGTTCCCAAGAATAAACTGTATTCCTGGAACTGACAATCTGTTACTCACTGTTACTGTTACTTCCCTTATCTTGATTTGGCATCCCATCCTGATGTTACACAAGGGAATGCTTAATTTCTGTCCCCCTTCCACAATTAACATGCTCTTGATTAACATGCCAGAAAGAGTGAAAAAAACTTTCATTTCTTCCTATTAGAGGGTGAGAGAAAGTGAGGGCTGCAGATGCTGGAGATGAGAGTTGAAAAGTGTCGGGCTGGGAAAGCACAGCACGTCGGCAGTATCCGAGGTGCAGGGGCGTTGACGTTTCAGGCATAAATGCTTTTCATCAGGAAAGTGGGAGGTAAGGGAGGGGGAAGGAGTTTGAGAAATAAATGGGAGGGTAGGGGTGGAGATAGGTGAAAGGGAGCTTGGAAGACGATAGGTAGATGCAAGCGGAGTATGATGGTGGTAGGTCGGACAGGAGAGTGATAGGACTCCTATCGGTGGTAGGACAGCTGGAATATTCAAACTGTACAGCATCAACATTGACTTCACCAAATTCCAAATCTCCCCTCCACCAACCTTTCCCCGATCCAGCTGTTCAAACTAGCACTGCCCTCTCGGACGACACTAACTAGCCATCTTCCTTTCCATCTATCGACTCCACCCGACCCTCCGACATATCACTATCACTCCCACCTACATCTTCTTATTGCCTTCCCAGTGACCCTCCCACCAGCTCAGCTACTACCCTCGTTTTTATCTTTCAGCCCCATTGTCCCCCCACCATGTTCCTGACGATGGGTTTCTGCCTGATATTCGATTGTCCTGCTGTTTGGATGCTGCCTGATCTGTTGTGCTTTTCCGGTGCCTGACTTCTCAACTATTAGAGACTGAGCAGATCCCGTATCTCACAAAATTCTAACTTCTTGTCCAACTCCCCCGTTCTTTCTGTGTAAACTTTATCTACAGAGGTGAATTCTTCAGAGAGATCAGGCACTGCTTCCATACCCAGCCCTTGCCAAGGCTGTGCAATTTCCTGCAGCTCCTCAGATCCACTTGGCGTCTCTTTTACCAGTTTCACTAATGCCACTGGGCTTAGCCTCTTCTACCGCATCTTTCCCCAAAGTGTTTTCCTTTAACGCCCAGCACGGTGTGTCCCAGCTTACTGCAGTGAGAACAACATTTTTCCCTGTGCCCTTCTTTAACCACCAGCACTGTAAGTTTATGTGTTCCACTCCCTTATAGTGAGAGCACCTGAGGCCTTTCACCACCTTTCAACCCCCTTGAGCTTCTTTCTTCACCTGTGGTAAACTATTGTGAGCTACCGTTCGCTTTGTAATGTGTGATCGTCCATTCTCCAAATGTCTATCCCTCACAGGATGAAATTCCTGCCAGAAGCTAAATTTCATCACATGCCACAATGCATATTTACCTGCCATTTCTGCCGCGCTTCTCACTTCTTGAACTTTCTATTCATTCACATGAATTCTTACTATCTCTAGAAGTGAGTCTTTTAACTTCTCCAGCAGAATAATCTCCCTTCAAGCCTCACAGGTTTTATCCATTTTTAAGGCCAGTACCCACCTGTCAAAATGACTGGTTAATTCTTTCAAACTCAATATAAGTCTGACCTGGTTCCTTCTCTATTTTTCTGAACTTCTGTCTATATGCTTCTAGTACCAAATCATAACCAATCAAAATAGCCAGTTTGACATCTTGATAATCTCTTGATCCCTCATCTGACAGTGCTGCACATATCTCACCAGCTGTGCCCACCAGCTTAGTCTGAACTAGCATTACCCACAAGTTCACTGTACACGTCATCTGCCTAGCCATTTTTTCAAATTAAATAAAAAAGATGTTGACATTTTTCTCACCGAAATATGGCAAGTTACTAACCTAGTTGTATTCATCCCTACGTTCTCCCTTCACTTCCATCCTGTTAATTTAACTTTCTTGTCTAATTCCCAACTTCTGAATTTCAAATCCCCTCTCTCTTTCTTTTTCCTCTCTTTCACTTTCGTCTCTCTCTCTGTTTCCGTCCCTTTATTTATCTTCTAACTCCAGTTGCCACATTTGCAATTTAAGTTTTTATAACTCTACTGCAGTTGCCTGTTTCTCTGATACATCAAAGTGCTTGACCAACTCCATTACAATTTCAACTTCTCTTTTATCCCTGGTTAAACACAATTCCAACCTATTTGCTAATTCTAAAAAATGTCCTCCTTCTGTCTTTCTAAACTTCTTGGAAAAGTTGGGAACCTCTTTAGTAATGTTTAAAGCCATTTCCCTCACTTTTCATTTAACCAACCACAAGTAACAAAATAAAACGAATTTTCCCACTGGTTTTATTTGAAGATCAAAGTCACTAATTGCAATGAGTTGGAATTTTCTGGGGCCTATTGTATCTCAAATCTGTTCACGTTGGTCCAAGTGCCAAATGGCAAGGCCCCAAACTGTTATGACATCAATGTCGAACCCCTCTGTAAATTAAAACCACACGCCTAGAAAAGCTCACTTCACATCATAATCTGTAAAAACGTGAGAGACAGAGAACTCATAAATTCCACTAGGTGACTTCATCAGTCAGAGTATCTGATGAAGCTCTGGTGGTATGTCCCGCCTCTCTATTTATAGGTCTTGGTTTCTTAAAGAGGGTGATGACATTTCCGGTTATTTTAACAAGAGAATGCAGACAGTATCTAAATTGATGCGTTTATTGATGGATTTCTGGTTAGAATACCATTCCTTTAAGAAGGTCCTTGCGTGTCTTAGTATGTGTGTGTGCTTTGTCTCAGTCAAAGTGGTGACCTTCTTTGTATTTATGGAACATAGTGATAGTGCGTCATGACTTTTGGTGGCTAGTTGGTGTTCATGTATCCTCGTAACACGACAACAGGGCAGTTTTAATGGTGGAAAAATGATTTTATATACACTGTTTAATCAATGTGTGTGTGCAGATTAGTAGCATTTTTCATATGTACACAACACATTGTCAATGAACAACAGAGACACAGTTAACGAAAAATGATGCATATGATGTATAAAATTGATAAAACATTAAAACATGATTTGATCCTCTCAACGTTCCCTCCTTTTCTGGGATTCCCAATTCTAGTCTCACATTCTTACCAGGAAGTGTGCTCCAAAATCTTGATTCTGGTGTCCCAAATCATTTTAGTTAATCCCCTTTCTTCCGGGTTTTCAATATGTTGGCCTGCTGTGTTCTTTCCAAAGCATATTGGAAAGAACAAGTCTGTCATATTATTGGAGATAAATATTCTGGCATCAGACTCAGCATTTGAACATATTACTCTGTTGTGCATGCACTGTACAAAGGACCACAGCACACAGGCATTGCCAAAACATTGAGGGATGTTCATCTACTTCTTTCGATAATGTCGTTTTCTCATTTTCCACATCTCCATATCGATATCCTCTTTCTCATTGTCCCTTTGTATCTAGTTAAGAAATCCACGAATTATTCTTCGTGTCCCATCTCCCAAAACTCCTTCTTTCAGTTTATATCTAATGCTCTCTTCAAGATGTAATGTGGTTATAATTAAGCAATGTAACTACAAGGACATGCGGGTGGAGCTGGCCAGAGTTAATTGGAAGGGGAGCTGAGCAGGTAAGACCATGGAGCAGCAATGAGAGGAGGTTCGGGGGATAATTCGGAAGATAATACCAGAAATGCAACCCCAAGAAATTGAAACATACTCATGGGAGAACAAGGCAGCCATGAGTGATAAGGCATCAAACCAAAACAGATAATTTACAATGTGGTGAAGATGATTGGGAATCCAGAGAATTTATTGGCTCTGAAACTACATAATGCTGGCATCACTGACACTACAAAGCTCTTAATCATGGTCAGGGAAAGAAACAAAGGAAACACATTGACTTTAAACACAGAAGATGGTATTTCTCAAGGAAAAAGATTCAGGTGAATTAAACATTTGTATTAAGATCAGTTAAATGCTTTTGCGGATTGTGTCAGTTTGGAAGCATGTCCCGGGGAGACAGACCCTCGGCAGAATGAGAGTATGAAAATGGAAGTATTTCCACATCAGAAACCAGGTTAGGTCACTGAGTTCAGGGCTGATGGGTGAATGGGTGTCAGTGAGAATTGGGGAACAGACAACAGAATTGCGTTGCAGGTATTGCAGCTCGAAACTGCGTATTCATGTAATGCTGTAGACCACAGCAGCAGGAGAGGCAGACCTGCATTCAACCACAATCTGTAACTTTTTGCCCAGGATAACACCTCAGTCTGTCATTACCATCAACACCATCTCTGGCTCAGTGACGAGTGTGGGTGAACATGTCAGAGTCAGAACCACATGAACCTTAATCTGATGCTAACTCAAAGTTTGGGTGAAGATTTGTACAAAATCCCATGCAAGGACTGCACAAAACACTACACAGGGCAAACAGGAAGACAGCTAACGATCCGCATCCATGAACACCAACTAGCCACGAAACGACACGACCAGCTATCCTTAGTAGCCACACACGAAGACGACAAGCAACATGAATTCGACTGGGACAACACTACCATTATAAGGCAAGCCAAACAAAGAACAGCCAGGGAATTCCTAGAAGCATGGCACTCATCCACAAACTCCATCAACAAACACATCGACCTGGACCCAATATACCGGCCACTACAGCGGACAGCTGAAACTGACAACCAGAAGCGGCAGGGACAGGCCACTATAAATACCGGAGGAAACACCACAGAACCGCTTCACAGGAGGCTCCCAAGCACTGAGGATGTCACCTAAACAGGGGATAAAACGTTTGCAACAAAAATTTCGAGCTCGGCGAACAGAACCACAACAACTGATGCTAACTCATTAAAGCTACCAGACATGACCAACAAATCTGAACGAAGTCTTGCAGTCCTGTCACATTCAGTCATAAATGGTGATGGATGATTAAACAAATGACTGGAGGAGAGGGCTCCACAAACATTCCCCATCCTAAATAATGGAACAGACCTGCACATCAGTGTAAAAGAGAAGGATATTTTATCTGCACCATCTTCTGCCAGAAGTGTTGAGTCGATGATACACCTCACCCTCATTATGATGCCCACAAAATCACAGATGGCAGTCTTCAACCAATTTGATTCGCTGCCCGTGACATGAAGAAACTGGTGAACACAGTAGATACGACACATGCAATAGGTCCTGACTCCATTCCTGCAATAGGACTGCAGACTTGTGCTGCACAACAAGCCGTGTCCCTAGGGAAGCTTTTCCATTCCAGCTCCAACTCTGACATCTCCCTGGCAATGTGGAAAATTACTCAGCTATGTCCCGTTCCTTAAGACGGGAATAATTACAATCTGACTAATTACCACCTCCTCAGTCCCATCATGACAGTCAAATAGGTGGGAGTTCTTTTTGACAGAGCTGTCAAGCAGCACAGAAATAACCTGCTCAGTGTGGTTTTTGACAGACCAGGCTAATGCTCTGGCAGCGGATGGAAGTTAAAGACAATTAATAAAATATCGAGATCTAAAATCTGGGGTCGGTAACAGTGATCTTGAAGCCAATATGGATTATAAACAGAATTTCCTTCTCCAATGTACTTTTAGAAAGTGAATCTCCCGTGATTTCCTGGGCTGACCTAAAAGTGACTCCAAAGACCCTGACATGTTGTAAACATTTCAATGGTCTCTGAAATTGCCAAGCAAGGGCACTCATTTGTATCAAACTACTCCGAGGTCTGAAAGGATGAAACTGGACAGAACACCCGGACTCAGCATCAATGTCGGAAAAGGGAATGGGAACATAGTCATGTCGACCCTGCAGAAACCTCCTTCCTAACATCTGAGAGCTTGTGACAGCATTTACAGAGCTTTCCCATAGACTGCACAGAAACATCTGGAATGGAAAACACATTTAGCCTCCCCCATTCTAGTTCATGGAAAAAATCTCCTCAATGCACTTGCTCCACACGATATACATATCCGTTAATGTGAGTAACTTTGGGAAGTTCTTAAATAGGCGGTGCAGTCGTACGTTTGGTCCATCGAGTTTGCTAACCAATCCAATATAATGATGGTTGGCTCTTCATTTCCATACCGTACCCCTGCTCTCCCACCATTCCTTTACTGTTTCTAAATCCTTATTTATAATCAGTGTCTCGGTTTCCAGGTGCGAGTGAATTCCCCAGGTTCCCCAGTCAGTGAGTGCAGACATTTATTCTCATCTCAATGCAGAGTGACTGCCTGTACCTAATACTGTGGCCCCTTTCTTTAGAAGTCCCAGCCAAGGGAATTATCGACCCTGCTTCCAATCTGTCTCACCCTGTCAGAGTTTTGTATATTTCACTGAGATCTCCACTCATCTTCCTAAACCCCATGGAACACTGGCCCACTTACCCCAAACTCTGCTCCCACAACAAGCCCGTCATCCCAGAGATCAGTCTGCTCATCCTTCACTGCTCTCCATCAATGTCAGGTTTGTCCTTTATTAGGTAAGGAGACCAAAACTGCACACAATACTGCACAATGTTCAAGATGATATCTCACCAAGGCCCTGTACAGCTGCAGTAAGACACCTTTCCTCCTGGGCTCACATCCCCAAGAAATGAATGTCAACACACCATTTACCTTCCTCACTACTTTCTGTTTCTGCAATATTACTTTCAGCGACTGGTGTACAAGGAAATGGAGATCTTTTTCTGTGTTGCAGCTCCCCACTTGGTGGATCTGAGTACACTGGACAGCGTGCCAATGCCATGCCCAGTATTGACTTCTGGTTGCAGAACCCACTGCGGTGCATGGGCCTCAGATATTTATGCAGAAGGAAACAACAAGAAGGAACATACGTCCCTTTGTGGATCAACATGTTTCAACCCATCCTTTTCAAATGGTAGGCTGCCAATTTATCATTTCCATCAAAGGGCACACTGTCACCTCTATCCACATTGTTCTCCATCTGTCACGTATTGACCTATTCACTGCACTTGTCTTAGTCTTCTCGGTGCTTTTTTACATCCTCCTCACCCACTCATAATCCCACATCCGTTCGTGCTGTCAGCAGGCTGGGATATATTGTATCTGATTCCAGCAGCCAAATGTTTAAAGGGCATTGTGAACAGCTGGGCCCCAAGCACCGATCCCTGCGACACCTCAGCAACCGTCCTCTGTTAATTTCTATTTATTTATTTCGTGAATCTGGGTGCCACTGGCTGGGCCAGCATTTATTGCCTGTCCCTAGTTGCCCTTGAGAAGGTGGTGGTGAGCTGCTTTGTTCAACGCTGCAGTCCACCTGCTGTGGTTGACCTCCAATGCCATTAGGAAGGGAATCCCAGGATTCTGACCCAGTGACTGTGAAGGAGCGGTGATATATTTCCAAGTCAGGATGGTGACTGGCTTGGAGGGAACCTGAAGATGATGGTATTCCCATACATCTGTAGCCCTTCTCCTTCTAGATAGACATAGTCGTGAGTTGGGAAGATACTATCTGAGGATCTTTGGTGAATCATTTCATTGCAGCATGTAGATAGTAACACACTGCTGCTGCTGCTGCTGAGCGTTGATGGTGGAGCATTGTGGATGAAGGGACAGTCAAACTGGCTGCTTTGTCCTAGATGGTATAAAGCTTCTTGAGTGTTGTTGGGGCTGCACTCATCCAGGTAATTTGGGAGTCTCCTATCACACTTCTGACTTATGCATTGTCGACGATGGACAGACTTTTGGAAGTCAGGATGTGAGTTACTCGCCGCAGTATTCCTAGCTTCGGACCTGCTCTTATAGTTACTGTGTTCATGTGGCGAGACCAGTGAGTTTATGAGCAATGATTACCCACCAGGAATCTGATACTGGGGGGTTTCAGTGATAGTAACACCATTGAATGCCAAGGGGCAGGTTAGATTGTATTTTATTGGTGATGGTCATGGTCTGGCATTCCTGTGGGCTGAATATTACTTGCCACTTGTCAGCCTGGATACTCTTCAGATCTTGTCACGTTTGAACATGGATTGCTTCAGTATCTGAGGAGCCACAAATGTTGCAGAACATTGTACAATCATTGGCGAACATCCCCACTTCTGACCTTAAAATGGAGGGAAGGTCATTGATGAAGCAGCCCTGAAGAAGTTTTCGGTCACTGCTCGAGGGACTCCTACAGATTTGGAGCTGAGTTGACTGACCTTCATCAACCATGGCCACTTTCCTACGTGTCAGGTATGAATCTCACCAGAAGGGATTTTGCCTCTGATACCCATTGATTCCAGTGTTGCTAAGGCCCCTTGATACCACACAGGGTCGAATGCAGCCTTGACTTAAAGGGCTGTCACTCTCATCCTACCTCTGGAATTCAGCTCTTTTGTCCATGTTTGAACCACGGTAATGAAGTCAGGAGCTGAGTGGCCCTGGTGGAGCCCAAACTGGGCGTCATTGACCTGGGTATTGCTGAGCAGGTTGCTGCTTAAAAGCACTGAGACCTTCCACCACTTTACTGATGATCGAGAGTAGACTGATGAAGTTGTATTTGGCCGGATTGGATTTGTTCTGCTTTTTATATACAGGAGATACTTGGGGTAATTTTCCACATAATCGGGGAAAGCCATTGTTGTAACTGTATTGAATCAGTTTGGCTCGGGGAGTGGCAAGTTATGGAGTACAAATTTTCAGTACTATTGCCAGAATGTTGCCAGATTATGGACCCTATGGAGTATCCAGTATCTCCAAACGTTTCTGGATATCGCGTGAACTGAATCAAATTGGTTGATGACTGGTAACTGAATTGCTGAGAATCACTGGAGGAGGCTGAAATGGATCATCCACACAGCACTTCTGACTGAAGATTGTTGCGAATGCATCAGCCTTATCTTATAGACTGAAGTGCTGGGCCCTTCCATCATGGAGGAAGGGGTTATTTGTGGAATCTCTTCCTCCAGTGAGTTGTTTAATTGTCCTCAACTTTTCGCGACTAGATGTGGAAGGACGGCAGAGCTTATATCTGAACTGACAGATCACTTAGCTCTGTCTATCACTTACTGCTTATGCTGTTTGGCGCACAAGTAGTCCTTTTTGGTGGCTTCACCAGGCTGACACCTCATTGTCAGGTAAGCCTGGTGCTACTCCTGCCCTCCTGCAAACTCCATTGAACCAATGTTCATCCTCTGGATTGATGGTAATTGTTGCCAGGGGGATATGCCAGGCCATGACGTTATGCGGGAGTACAATTCCACTGCTATTGATGACCCACAACACCTTATGGACATCCAGATTTGAGCTGCTAGATCTGTTCGAAGTCTGCCCTATTAAGCACCGTGATAGTACCTCCCATAATGGTCGAGGTTATTCTCAATGTGCAGGTGTGACCTTGTCTCCACAATGACTATGCGTGGTCACACTTACCGATACTGTCATGGACAGATACTTCTGCAACTGGCAGATTAGTAAGGCTGTGGTCAAGTATGTATTTTCCTCTTGTTGGTTTCTTCACCACCTGCCGCCAGTTATATCCTTTAGGACCCGGCCAGCTTGATCATTAATGCTGTAGCTGAGATACTGTTGGTGGTGAACATTGAAATCCCCCACCCAGAGTGCATCTTGCGTCCGTGCTCCCTTCAGTGCTTCCTCCAAGTGTTGGTCTGCATGGAGGAGTACTGATTTTTCAGTTAAGAGAGCCTGGTACATGGTAATCAGCAGGAGGTTTCCTTTCCCATGTGCAAACTAATGCTATGAGACTTAATGGGATACGGAGTCACTGTTGAGGACTCCAAGAGCAATGTCCTTCCAACTGTATCCCACTGTACCGCCTCTTCTGCTGTGTCCGTCCTGCTGATAAGACAGGAGATATCTGGGGAAGGTAATGGGGAGTCTGGGACATAGTCATACTCACAGAATCATACCTTTCAGAAAATGTCAGACTGTTGGTTGACGAGTCTGTTTATTTCTATTCACTGTTTCCTGCCAGCTGTCCATTCTAGAAACATATTCATATATTAGCCCCACTCAGATTTGATTTTGCAAATTGGGCTTGGAGCTTTACCAACATTTTCTAAAAATCAAAACGTTTTACATCCATTGCTTCTCTTTCATTTGTCTTCCAGTCTTTTTTCAAACATAATTCCCATTTCATAAATCTATCTTAGTGTTGTCTATGACCATTACTTTCAGCAACAATAATGTCTGCTAAACAATTTACTTACTAAGTTTATTGTCCCATGTATTCTATCATTTTCCCACTCCAGACTCGGTTTTCCTTGTATTGTTAGAAAGTTTTGT
Organism: Chiloscyllium plagiosum; assembly: GCF_037043375.1. Lineage (NCBI taxonomy): Eukaryota > Metazoa > Chordata > Chondrichthyes > Orectolobiformes > Hemiscylliidae > Chiloscyllium > Chiloscyllium plagiosum. The sequence continues at coordinate 132,879 of NW_028270254.1, read as the reverse complement.
GAAGACAGAATTGAAGTAGTGGCTTCATAGTTCTGCCATTTCCTTGTTCCCCATTCTCCATTATCTTGTTTCAACCTGCAAGGAAACTGCACTTTTTTTCTCATATTTCTCACATTGACATAATTTAACAAGCTAATACAGTTCACTCTTATAACCCTTATGAATATAACTCTTCAGAAATCCATCAATTCCTGCCTTAAACTGCTCAATAATTGACCTTCCACACCATACACTCACAGGAACATAGACTCTGTTCCAACAGAAATACAGCACGATCTATACTAGTTCCACTTTCCTACACCAGGCCCATAGCCTGGAATGTTATGACACTTCCAATTGCTCGTCCAAGTACTTTTTAATGATCGTGAGGTGATCATTCCCCTCTCAGGAAGTAATCCCAGAATCCCACACGTCGAGGTGAATAAATGTTTAAATCCTCTCTGAACCCAAAACCCTTCACTTTAAAAGTGTGCTCCTTTGTTCTTGACCCTCTGACTAAAAGGAACAGCTGCTGTCTATCCACCCTGTCCGTGTCGCTTATCATCGTATCCTTCTGATCACTGACCCCTCAGTTTCTCTGCTCCAAAGTAAACAACCCGACCTTATCCAGCCTCTCTCCATAGCTGATATGCTCCATCCCAGGGAACATCCTGGTGAATCACCTCTGCACCCTCTCCAGTACAATCACATCCTTCCTGGAATGTGGCTCCCGGTACAACACAAAGTATTCCATTTTGGCCGAACCAAGGCCCTGTATTGCTCTTATAATCTACACCCTGATTAGGAAACGCTACACCTCAGGTCCAATTCTTAACTAGTCCATTAACCTGTCCAGGAGAAAGTGAGGAATGCAGATGCTGGAGATCAGAGCTTAAAAAATGTGTTGCTTGAAAAGCGCAGCAGGTCAGGCAGCATCAAAGGAGCAGCAGAATCAATGTTTCGGGAATAAGCCTTCTTCAGGAATCTGCCAGAAACATCGATTCTCCTGCTCCTTTGATGCTACCTGACCAGCTGCGCTTTTCCAGCAACGCATTTTTAAACATTAACCTGTCCAGTCACATTCAGGGAGGTGTGGAGAAGCACAATCTGAGCTTCCTAGTGTGCTGCCATTCATTGAGTCCTCCACTGCCTGGTTCCATTTCCCAAAGTGCATCACCTCATATTTATCAGGGTTACATGCCATTGATGTGCCCATCTGACCATTCCATCTGCATCTTCCTGTAACTTAAGGCGTTCCCTCCTCACTGCGAACCACCCAGACAATCTTTATGTCAAACATACACTTACTTATCACACCTTCCCCACTCTCCACTTAGCCCCCGCCACATTCAGATCTATATTTTGTTATGAATAACACAAACAATAAGGGACACAACACTGATTCCCTGTGGTAAACCAGGGGACACTGGTCTCCAGTCACACAAACAGCCTTCTTCCACCACCCTCTGTTTCCTGCTACTAAGACAATTTTCGTTGTAACTTGTCAAGTTATCCTTCATATTGCGAGATTTTACTTTATTTTCCAGTTTCCAGGTGGAAATTTGTCAAAGGCCTTCCTCCATAACTAAACAATCAACCTCCTCAAACTAATTCAATCAAATCCATTGGATGTGACTTCCTCCTGATAAAGTTATGTTGATTATCCCTGATCAAACCTTGCGACTCTGATTGGAGTTCGATTTTCTCCTTCCCTGTTTTCTCCAGTAGTTTCCTTAACAGTGATCTAATACTCACTCGTCTATAGTTCCCTGGTCTATCTCTCCCACCCTTACTGTGAAGTGTAATCGTATTAGCAGTTCTCCAGTTCTCTGACACCTCCTCTATGGTCAGATTCTAATTAAAATATTCAGTCAGGGTCTTTCCTCCCTCGACCCCAACAGCCGCCTGTGATACAACTCATTCAGACATGGAGATTGGTCCAAATTTGTACAGAACAAAACCTCAAATCCCTACTCGCATTTTACATCATACTGTTCAAGAGCTTCCCAGTCCATCTTCTTGAATTCTGTACCTGCCTCCTCCTTCTCCCAAGTAAAATAGATGCGAAGGTCTCATGTAACAATCCATCAATGTACTCCAGCTTGACACACGTATTGCCCCTTTGCTTTCTAATGGACACTGACTGTTTGTTGATTATTCTGTTCTACTTGTCCGTGTAGAATATCGTGGGATTTTCCCTTATCTCGCCTAGTGTACTTGACCCTCTGTTATTCAATCCCCGTTATGTTTCTAGGTTTCACTGCAATCACCTCTCATGTTTTGACACTCGAGATCACAGGCTGAGTTTCCCTGTCAGACAATCTTGCCATTTTAGGATAATACCTTTTGCAGTTCCTCTGTAGTCAATATGTTCTTTCTTAGATTGGGACTCCGAACGGTACACAATACTCTAAGTATAGTCTCATGAACACTCGATACAACTGGTGCACGGCATCCTCAATCTTCCAGTTACATTCACATGAATGTAAACTTAGTTTTTACTTTCCTATTTGCATATGTTCTTCCTAATACCTCTCGCTTTCACTTTTTTTATGAGCTTACTGTGTGAGTTCTTTAAAAAAGCTCATGAATCTCCAACTATACGTTATACATTGTTTCATCATTGCCTTTGTTCACAAGAATCATCTTCAAACCATTCCAAAAATATGTTTGCCACTTCCAGTTTTCCTTTCATCGGTACATTCTCACACTCCCCAGTTATGTTATTATCTTCTATATATCTAGTAGCATGTTCTTTGTAATCGAGTCCAACAGACACCCGACTGCGGGTGAAAAGTTAGTTGATCTGTAGTTCACCACTCTCCATCTTCATCTCTTCTTAAACTGTTGGATAATATTTATAACCTTTGCCTTATCCAGATTGGCTAAATGCCTTTCGGGAATGTGTTGGAAAATAAAATGACAATCCGCGTTCAGTCAGCATGTCTATTGCTGCTTCCTCTGAAATTCTTGTATGAAGTGCATCCAGTCTGTCAGATTAATAAATACTTAATCCAGCTTTCTTTTCAAAGATGACCCCAACACTGATAAGAATGATCTTAGACTTTAATTAAACAAGTCCCAGGGTCACTTGGTATTTCTGGAAGAATTTCTGGACATTCTTCCATGAAGATAGACACAAAGAAACTGTTTCTTTGCCCTGCAATTTCTCTGTTCTCTGCAATAAATTATCCTGAACGCACACCAACTGTTCCACATTTGGCCTTGTTTTTAGTTTTGTTTCATACATTGATAGACGCTTTTTAGCAGTCTGCATGTTTGTCTTTCGTTTGCACGCTTTTTCTCTTTCTGATTTTCTTCTCAGTTACTTGGTCATCATTTGCTGGGTCCTACATTTCTCTGAATCCACTGGCTTACTGCAACAGTTGGCATTTTTCTAAGCTGTCTCCTTTCATCTAATAGGTAGATGAAGGTGGGGTTGAAAGTGATAGTCGGCGAGAAGGGTGGGCCAGATTGATAGGAAGGAAGGTGGACACATAGGAACATTCAAAAGGGCAGTACTGACTTGGAAGGTTGGAGTGGGATAAGGTGGGAGTAGGAGAAATGGGGAAACGGGGAAATCCACTATGATCCCCTGTGGTTGGAGGGTCCCAAGGCAGATGAGGAGGCTTTCTTCCTCCAGTCTTCTGGTGGCTCGGGTTTGGCGATGGAGCAGGTCCAGGACCCTCATGTCCTTGGCAGAGTGGGAAGGGGAGATAAAGTGCTCAGCCACAATGCGATGGAGTTGTTCAATGTATGCTGTCCCAGAGATGTTCTCTGAAATGATCCACAAGTTGACCTCCTGCCTCGCCAATGTAAAGAAGACTACATTGGGTTTAATGGATGCAGTAGATGAGGCGTTCTGTCTCCCTTCATCACGTAACTCTTTCAACCCCACCTTCATCTACCTACGGCAATCCCAGCTACCTCCCCCCTGCCGCACCCCCTTATCATTTATCTCTCAGCCCCCTTGGCCCATAAGCATCATTCCTGATGAAGGGCTTATGCCCGAAACATCGATGTATCTACTCTTAGTATGCTGCCTGACTGTGCTTTTCCAGCACCACACTCTTCGACTATGATCTCCAGCATCTGTAGTCCCCATTTTCTCCTCACACCTTGATGACTTGCCTGACTCAGTCTTATAACGGTTACTTCAAATACAACAAAAACTATCGTGTACTTAAACAGCATTAAAAAACAATTCATTGTGTTCACTGTTCCCAAAATGTCCTTGACAGCAAAATTTTCAATGTGCTCTTCTGATCATTCAACACCAATTCCGAAATAACCTGATCTCGAGCTCAGTGCTCAACATCATGTTCATGTGAACCATCTCACACGTGGTCATGAAATCCATTTTTCTCATCATTAGCATTCAACTGGGTTAACAGTTTAGATATAACATAAACAGTACATTATTACTGCAGTACCCACAAATGTGTATAGCTCATTTCCTGTTTTATAACATCTCCAGCATTTGTATTGCAGCTTTCACTTTGATATATAACTCCCATCAACGTTTGCTCCTCCGTGCTGTTTTTGCGCTTCACTTTACTAGATTCTGTAGAATCTGATCGACGTGGGCTCTGGGGAGGTTAATGACAAAGATCATCTCGCCACATCATTTATGATCTTCTCAAACGTTAATTTCTCCAGATCTCCCGTTATGCTGATGGAGTAGAGAAGGACAATGATCTTCTAACAATGCTCTGTATTCGCCCAGAGAGCTGAGACAGCTCTAACCTGGGTGGGAACCTAACAACAGGCTGGTAATGTGTCGCTGCTGCTGTACAGGGTCTTAGTGAGATCACATCTGGAGTAGTGTGTACAGATTTAATCTCTTCAATGAAGAAAATGTTTTGTTATTTTGGAAGCAGCTCAGAGATGGTTCCCTCAACTGATTCCTGCAATGAAGGTGCTAGCTTATAACGAAAGGATGATCAGGTTGACCCAGTAGCCATTGGAGTTTACAAAAGTTAAAGATGATCTTACTTGGACATAGATGACAGGAGGAGTCAACATGTGATGTGAATTACACAGATAGTGGAGGAACCATTCCGTTCTCCATCCTGTTACACAGGAACAACAGGAGGATATTCAGGACTTAGACCCTGTTACACCAAAACAGGATGAGGCTATTCAGCCCCTGGAGCCTGATATACATTTACAGAAGGAGGCCAATCAGCCACTCAAGTCTATAACAGTAGACCATACTGCATCAGTATCCTGTTAAACAGCAACAGGATCAGTCCATTCAGCCTCCTCAAGTCTGTAACATAGGAACTGGAAGAGGTCACACAGTGACTGGAGACTTGTTATGCTGGGATAACAGGAGGCCATTCAGACCCACCGAGCCTATGGCAAGGGAATTGGATAAGAATAAAAACTATCTGAGATTCCTTTCATGAGAAAGGAAAAGATAATTTCGACACATGTCTGTTGTATGTGAACAAGAGAAGACCAATCATTCCCTCGGTCCCATCTCCGGAATACATGGGGAGACCGTTCAGTGTTTCCATCTGTTATGGAGAAGTATGAGAAGCCCCATCAGCTCCTCAAAATGTTACACAGCAACAGGAAGATTCCATAATCTCCAAATCCTCTGAAGCATCAACAGGAGCAGGTCATTCTGGCCTTGGAGATGACAACATGGGAGCACCAGAAAGTCGCCAGCCCATCCAATTTGTACACCAGCAGGATGATGAATCCATTCAGTCACACATGGCTCTTACACAGCAATTGATCTCTTAAATTCTTGTGCCCATTAAACAGGAATTCAAAGAAAATGTAAAGGCTTTCGAAAGGGAAGAACTTATAATAATGATATACATTAGGTACTAAAGTGTAACAATAAACTATTGTAATTTAAGGCTAATTGTTAGTCCATTGCTCAGGACATTTGCAAAGTTAAACCACAATCCATCAGAGTCAACATGGTTTTACGAAGGCTAAATCGTGTTTGAATTGTTTGCTTGAGTTATTTGAAGATGTCATAAACAAAGTGGAGCGTGTGAATCCTGGAGATAGAACATATCTGGTCTTCCTGAAGGCATCGGATATGTCGCTTCTCCAAAGAGTAAGTGGTAAGATCAGACAACATGGGTTTAGGAGTAATTTATTAGCTTGGATGGAGGATTGGTTAACCAACAAAATGGAGTCAGATGGAATAAGTGTGTCATTTTCTTTTAGCAAATGCAATTTGTGGGGTGCCATTGATTTCAGTTCTCATGCCTCAACCATTTGCGATCGATGGTATTACTGTACTCGGTTAATGGGATAGAAAATACGATGCCACATTTTCAGATGACACTAACATTGGTAGGAAATTACTTCGGAATGATGATGCAAGAGATTTTAAAACTATATGGATAGGTTGGGTGAACGGGCCAACATTTGGCAAGGAATATTAAAGTGAATAAATATGAGGCTATTCAAGTTGGCCAGTGTGATAGAAAGACAAATTATTATCTAATCGGAGATAAACTTCAAAGTGTTTAGGTGCAGAGGGATCTGGGTGTCTGCTTGCATATCACAGAGAACCTGCCTGCGGATACTGCAAATAATGAGAAATGCAAGCATAATTTCAGTGTTTATTTATAAAAGGATAGAGTAGGAAGGTAGGGGGTGTTGGTGCAGCTATGCAAGGCATTAGTGAGGCTGCAACTTGAGTACAGTTTGGGTGTCCTGCAGAATGAGGTATTTCCGTTGGAGGCAATTCAGAAGAACTTCATTAGATTGATTCCATATTTGAAGTGTTTGTATTATGAAGAGAAATTGAGCAGTTTAGGCTATACTCTCCAGTTTATAAGAATGAAAGGAGATCTCATTGAGGCCTGTAAAATGCTAAAATTCATTGAATGTGTAGATATGGAGTGGATTTTTTTTTCATGTGGCGCAATCTACAACGAGAGACTAGAGTTTTAGGATGGAGAGATAGCAGGAAAGTGGAACAGAGGCCGTGTTGACATCAGCCTCATCAAGGGGTTGGATTCCTCACAGATGCTCCTTGTTCTTTTTCAATCCTTCCACAGTGTTGCATAGGAATGGGAAGGAGAGTGTATCATACAGGAGCAGGCACTCAGGATAAATCAGTCTCAATCAGTTAGACAGAACATAACCAGTGAGGTCACAGAGTGACCAGTACTTGGTTCTCAACTATTTACAATCTATATTAATGATCAGGAGGATGGAACAGACATACAGATGCTGCGTTTGGTGATATTGCTGTGGTAAGCAAGAGATTAAATTATCAAGAGAGGGTGGAGAATCTGCAAATAGATTCAGAGAGGTAAAAGCAATAGATAATAGTTTGGCAGGTGGAATTTAACATGATATAATCTATCATTTCATTTACAGGAATAATGGAAAGCAGTATGTTACTGTAATGGAGAGGGAATTTAGGACTTATTGATACTGTGTACTAAGGGGTTCACTCAAACCCGTTCAGACATGGCAGGTTTTGCACCATCCCTGATCCTCTGCTCCCAGACACTCCAAGTGACCCTATTTTTCTCCGCACACATGGAATACTTTAATGTGGTTGATTGGTGGTGGGGATGGTGTTTTGAAATGTGCTTCAAGGGGACGGCCTTTATCCAAGATATATTCATTTCTTTCTACGTGGAGACCCGATGACGATGGGAATGGCTGACTGCTTCTGAATGAAGAGGCCGTGACTGCTGCCAGGACAGGGGTATTCACCAACATGATGTACTGTGCATGGACACACTGTAACATTAATAGAGAGAGAGAGAGAGAGCTCCTTCAGTTCCTCTACCTCTCCCCATTGACATGGGTATTCTGCAGATGCCATGCACACCATCGGGAATACCACTATACTGGTTACACCCGTCAGCTCCCTGCTCTGGGAGAAACAATCTATTTACCTCATCCACCAAATATATCCTCCATCACCGAATGGTGACATTGATGTTGAGATACTAGGAAATGATGGATATGTCACCTAGTCCTGCCTGGAAAGTTATGGATCATGGAAGCTGAATGAACCAGTGACCCTCACAGCCACTGGCAGCACCATCCTCCCCCTGGTGTGAAGCTGCAGGTCGTGTTGAAGGAGGTGACACCACTCTGTGACCAGCTCCTTTTTCACTCAGGGTCCCTCACTCTCTGCTCCTGGGTTACGTGTAGCTTGGGAAGCTATTCCTGGAATACTTGGGGTGGATACAGCAGATCCTTTCCCCACACACACTCACTCCGTGATTTCAGAGTTTGCCTTCTCTGCAGCCTCTGCTTCATTTATTGTTCATGTTGCAGGCTCAGATGCTGTAACTACAGTCCCCAGGCTCCATCCAGAGTTGGGTCACCAAATCCTCAGGTCTCCCTGAATGTCTGAGGCAGCTGACAGCACAACCTCCAGCAAACCATCCCCAGCCCCTGCACTAAATTTTCAATAACAGGAATCAGTCAGAAATCCCTCTGTGCAAGTGTTGTGGACCAGACCAGATCCCCGCAAAATATTTTAAGAAGGCCGCTTAGACCCAAACCTCCTTATTTAAAACATAGATGTGAAGTGTGCGTTCCAGATATGTTGTGACTGGTCAAACCACTCGACATTAAGCAAAATATAATCTATTCAAATGCTTTAGTTAAAATACAATCAAAGAAAAGAACATTTTGGGATAGCTTATATGTTGGAACACTTACACAAACAATAGATACCGTACCCGCTTGGTACAAAGATATACTCAAACACAGATCCTTACATTGCAGTATTCTGATCCAGGGGGAAACAACATCAACAGAGATCCCAGAGAGAAAAGCAGCTGGGGATCATGTATTGATACGTCCAACCGTTCGAGGATCTCCAACAGCTTCTGAATGCTGCACATAAAAAGAAAACGAAAAAATCTGGACTGGGAGAGCTGGCCACTGCCCTCCGATTGTTACCACCATTTAATGAAACCTAAAGGCCTCCTCAGTTATTTACTTAAACTGTGTGCAGACTGCAGTTCTGCATCTCTGCCTTAATAACATCCCTTCAAAAACAACCTAAGAGAACATAACCTCTTTACAGTGATAGTAAACTCACAACTCAGCTTTAATAAAATGATCCATCAAGATACAAAAATGGATTAATTTTAAACCTGCTAACCTTCCTCTATTAGTAGACTGCAATGCATATATATTTCATTGACTCTGACCATACAAATGTTCACAACTAGATTCAATTTCAGTCATTTTACTCCTGCCACAGAATGCCTTTGTCTTTCTTCATCCAAGTCTCCACAACATGTCAAAACTTAGGTTTTCTCGCCCTGTCAACTATAAAATTTCAAATTGAATGGCAGATTTGATTCTCTCCCTAAACTTCTCCAAAAAACTTTAAGGGGTCACGATCAGTGATAAAGATTTGTCTCAGGTATGTTATTGGCAATTGAAATGCTGAAGTGTTGTAACGCCAACACCAAGCTCAAGGCCTCCTTCCCCATTGTGGAATAAATCTGTTGATGTTTCCACTGGACGCTCCAACCACACAAGACGTAATGGAGCACTTCTCATCTCTCTAACAGTCCTTCTTTGCCTCTTAATGCTGTAACCCCTTGACCTGCTACTCCTGGCCTATGCCAATAAACTTAACTCTCGTAGGGATATGTTTTAAGAAGATCTCGCACATTCTTCTCCATCTCTCACAGAAACCAGCCTTTGATTTCGGAACTCAATCATCAGCAGCAGCCATTTCAGCTTCTAATCTTGCCATTGTAACTCTCTGCCCGTCCACACGAGTTCTCACGACTGCAGGAAGTGAATTGTCGAACTTCTCCAAAATAAGAATCTCTCTAACAGTGTCATAGGTTTGCTCTGTTTTTAATACCCTTCCCCACCTTTCAAAATTACTTTGTTTGATTCTTTGAAACTCAATGTGCATTTAATCACGGACGCTATTTTAGAATCCTGAAACACTGTCTGTCGGCTTCTGGCACAAGCTCATATCCACTTCAGAAGGCATTCTTCACCTCCTCCTCCTCAGACACCGCCTCCGATAGGAATGCAAATACCTATCAGCTTTGTTTGGATCAACTAAATCCACATGTTCACTGGGCACTGCATTTGTTTAGCCACTTTCTCAAATGAAATTAAAAAGGCTCCCCCATTCTTCTCAACAAATTTAGATAATGCCTGACTGTATTTAAACAGATCCTCATCAGGCTTTTGGCTACTATAGGGTTGCTCATCCTCACTATCCTCCTTATCCAGTCTACCGTCTACCTTCATCTCGACCCTATATGTCAACTTTCCTCTCTAATCACTAACTTTTGAAGTTGAATCTCTCTGCTTTTCTTCTCTTTTCTTTCTTTCTTCTTCATTTCCTTTTCTTTTATTTCTACTTTTCATCATAATTCAAACTGTTTCAATTCCTTCTCATGTTCAAGGCGCCTCATTTGAAATTGAATTCTAGCCATTTCCAAAGACTCTGATGGCGCTTCCACCAAACGTAATTGCTGAGCTTTAGCTGTAATTATCTCTCATTTTCTCACAGACAAACGCATCCCCAACTCCAGCTCATCTGCCAATTCCTACAGCTTTGTCTTCATTACCTTTTGTAAAACCCCCAACTTCACTTCTTCCACACCCAGAGAACTCTCAGTGACTGAAAGAATCTTTATACACAAAACAGTGTTTAAACCAACAGGATTCAACATCCGAAACCAAAGACACTAACAACTACCATACGTGACCTTTGAAGCCAATAGTCTCTTGGTGCATACTTTCCAGTGTCTGCATGAGCTTATTCTGGATGCTCTGGTTTTCTCCCACAATCCAAAGATGTGCAAGTCAGATAAATTGGTCATTGTTATTTGTTCAAAGTTTTCAGGGTTGTGTGGGTTAGGTGCCTTAGTTGGGGTAAATGTGTAATAATACGGTAATGGAATGGGTCTGGGTAGGTTACTTCTCGGAGGGTTGGTGTGGACTTGTTGGGTCGCATGGCTTGTTTGCTGACTGTAGGGATTGTAATTCTAAACCAGTTTGGTAATATTGATTTAGAACCAGACAAGAGACCCCAGTTTGCAATAGATCAACCAGACTGCCTCAAACTATTTTAAGAAGGTGGCTTGGATGCCAACCTTTCCTTATTTTAAAGGTAGATGTGAAGTGGGAGTTCCAGATGTGATGCTACTAGTCAAACCACTCACCATTAAGCAAAACACAACATACTTAAAGGATTTAATGAAATTCCATACAAAATGAAGAGGAATTTAGAATAATTTAACCATTGGAAACCATAACCGAATAATGGATACAGTACTTTCTACAAATGAACTCTTCCAATATACCAACATCCCATCAACACATCTCTTGGAAAAATAGAACATTCAGGAGGAAACAGCATCAAGTCAGGTTTCAGAGAGAGTCGGAGCTGGGGATAAGTTACTCGGCCGTTGTTACTGCTATTTATTATAAACTCTAAAAGTGTCGTAAGTCATTTACTTGAGCCGTTTTCAGTAGGCATTTTGGCCTTTAAGATCTCTTATTTCAAGAAAGGAGAAAATAATGTTTTTTTTTAAAGTGACAGCGTTGTCACACACTTTAGATCCCTGGCTCTTTACTTGAGGGGCTTCCTCGATCGGAAGATCACCTGAGAGGGACAAATACAGTTACAAGGATGTGTCTCATAACTTCTGAAACACCCCTGTCCATGGACCATCACATGGAACATACCGGGAAGTGAACAACAGCCTGACACACCCCATTTCACTGTTTCAGAGCTTCACAATGCCAGCACTCGATACACTAGAGAGCCATAAACAAAGGCCAGGGAAAGAAACAGAGGGACAGAAAGATTCACATTAAAGACAGAAAGAGACAGTTAATTAACTGAAAAGATGTTGTGGAAATATGGCGAAAAAGACAGGGCAGTGGGACTAACTGGAGAAGTGAGATCTTCGAGAGTAAAATGACAAGAATGAGAACATTGAATAAAGGCATTGTCAGATCAGCTGGAATGGTTTCTTACATCAACTTCTGAATCTGCTTGACAGAACACCACAAACAACATAAACTGGGACAAGATGACAGCCCAGCATGGAGAGCTGTGCAGACCATGCTAGTGTGTTGCTCAGTAAACTGCACTATCTGCACAGTATGAGAGTATTGCAAACTTTACTATCATATGCTAACTATACTCGCATCAAATTGCTACAATGTCGACAATGAGAAGGTTTGCTGTGTGTGTGTTCATCAGAGACTGAGAGAGAGTGTGTGTGCAGGATAGGCGTGGTTGAATGCGAAACTCATTGTTTGAGAAGGAACGCACAGGGAGGAAACTATTTTAAATAAGAACAACTGGCAGGCTTTTTGTTAATCAACAGAGAGAGAACGAGCGAAGTTTCATGGACAGATACGGTAAAGTTTGAGAATGTCAAAATAAAGGTATTGCCAGAAAAAAAAAACAGCAATAAAAATTGGCGTGCACATGAAGGACAGATGGATGGGAGTTTGGTGTGAGGTCGAATCAGATTGGCTTCGGCAGGTTTGAAGCCGGAGCGTCAGCAGCAGATCATTGGCTTCATTCAGACTGCACTTCATAGCTCAAGGTTCAAACAGCATATGGAATAAACCAGTGAGATATATTCTGGGGTGGTGAGCATTTCAAGTTAGAAATGGTCAGGGTATGGTGTCAGGAATCAGCTCATGGTCAAAGGGATCACCCACAGTTGTGACCTGTCTGCTTCAGTCGCAGATATTGGCCAGGGATGAGATGGAAACAGTGGAAGGAAGTGGAGTTTGTAACCAGAACAGTACAGAGTTCTTAATATTAAAATAACAAAGGCAATGATACAGTAAATTGTAGTTCTCCGCTGGAACTGAGTAGGTCAACATAGAGAGTAACAATGCCAGCTCAGAGAGGGAGACAGTCATTGAACACATGCATTGATGTAGTTAGTAGTGGTCTGTAGAGTGAATATCTGGAATGAGAGTTTCAACAGGAAGATAATAGTGACAAGAAGTGTAGACTATATGAAAGAACAGTAATACAGTCACAACCTGTTTTTAGAACAAAAAAATCTGGACGTTGACACTTACCAGGAACACCAACGATAGCCAGAAAAGGATAATAAAAGTTTTGAATAATGAGAAGAGCGTAATAGATCCGACTAGATAATGACAACCAATAATATGCAGAAAGACGCCAAACATAAATGTATAAACTCCTGTCTATTGTTGGAACTTGCCAGCCTAATGTTCCCATATTCTGATCCATTTTTGGAACATTCCAGTCTAATGTTCTCAGATACTGATCTCTCCTCCCCCTCTCTCTGGGTCTGTTGTTCCCTGTCAGTGCTGTCGGTGATGTTCCCGCTCATGTTATGGGATAATACATTGAACGGCGCCCATTTATCATTAAAGATGGAAACACTCCACTGGGATAATTATAATCCATGGAGATTGGCATTAATCGCAGTCACTGAACAAACACTGGGAAACCGAGCAAAGGCTACGACAACGGATGAATGGGCACCGCACAACAATCAACAGACAGGAGGGTTCCCTCCCAGTTGGGGAACACTTCAGTGGTCCAGGATATTCAACCTCAGACCTTCTGGTGACCATCCTTCAAGGCGCATTTCAGGACAGGCAGCAGCGAAAAGTGGCCGAGCAGAAGCTGATTACAAATTTCGGTACCCATCGGGAGGGCCTGAACTGGGGCTTTGGGTTCATGTCACATTGCAGGTGACCACCATTGCATTATATACACACACATACACGCACAGACACACACACACACACTCACACACACAGAGGCACTCCTATACACACACATACGTACGGACACATATGTACACAGACACGCACACAGACACACACGCACCCTTACAGACACACACACTCTCACAGGCATCCGCTCAGAGACTTAGACCACTCTATACTCATGTACACACATATACACTCTCTCTCAATGATACTGAAGTCCCCCCACCCCAGACACACACACACTCCCACACTCACACATGCACCCCCTCACAGACTTCAGACACTCTACATCACTACACACATATACACTCCCTCTCACACTCACAACCCCCAACCAAGACAAACACACACATACAAACAAAGACCCACATGCACACATATATTATGTGGGGTGAATTTGTACTTGCAGAGTTACATTGTACTTTGCTCAAAAACTGCATGCATTCATGTAGAAATCTGAACTCAAAAGTTGCATGAATTTATGTAAAACTCTGTTATCTCACTTTTTAGATTAGAGTCAATCTAAAGATTATGGTATAGACAGAGAACACAGAGGCTAACAGCTTCAACATATTGTCTATCTAACACTCGTTGTTACTGCTAGCCCGAAAATGCAACTTTAAAAGAAAAAGGTTTTGTGGTTGACACATGAAAGAAATGAAACTATCATGATATTCGAACAGATGAAAGACTCAACAAACAATCAAGGTATTTTTCAATGTATAATTTCAGTTACATTACACTGTAAATTTTTGCGATAAATTCTGTGCCTTACAAGTGTGTCCTCCACTATTACCTGATGAAGGAGCAACCTCTGAAAGCTAATGTACTTCCAATTAAAACTGTCGGATGAAAACCTGGTGTTGTGTGATTTTTAACTTTGTACACCCCAGGCCAACACCAGATTCTCTAAATCATGACTAAACAAACAGGCTCAGTTAACCAGTTTCACACATCATTTTTCATATCACTTTAAAAGGGAACATTTACAGGTTTGGAAGGAATGGATGAGGGTTGCTGAGGGATGGACCAAAAATTTTTAAATGTTTTGAAACTTTTTTTAAAACTTGTATATGAGAGTATTAAAAGGCACTGCAGTGGTCTATATGTGTTCCACTCTGTTTATGAAAGGAGGCAGTTATAAAATAACAGATCGGTTGCATAAAAAGAAGTCAGGTGGGCAAGTTTCTAGATACCTTACCCCAAAGTATAATACTTATTGACCAGTGAGGCTGCTCCTGGTTTTAAGTGTCCTGTTATCAAATCCTTTCATAACCTTGAGACAGAGCATTGAGATTGCTGCTCAGCAACAGGCCGAAGCATTTCTGTCCCTATGGGCCTCTTACAAAGGGATACGAGAAGGCCATTCAGCCCATATAAGCCTGTTGCTACTTGAAAAGGTGCAAATCTAAAATATTGGCACATTTTGCCAACAGAATCATTCAAAACGAAGAGGTGTGTCGCTGCAGCTGTATGAGGTGTTACTGAGAGGGCACCTGGAGTACATTGTGTTGTTTGTGTTTCTGTAACTGAGAAGGGATGGACTTTCATCAGATACAGTTTAACGGCTGCTCATAATCCACGGGTTGCTGCGTCATTTAATGTCTCGGGTCTGTTACACAAAGACAGGAGGAGGCCATTCATGCTTTCTAGTCTATTACAGAGGGCCACGAGGAGCCCATTCAGCCTCTCGACCCTGTTATAGAGGGGCAGGAAGTGTAAATGTAACTTTCAAGTCTGTTACGCATAAATATTAGTTTTAAATTAGTTTTGGAATAGGAAAGACCTGATGTAAACATTAAGGTTCTAACTTTGAATACGGCCAACTTTGAAAGAGTTAGGCGAGACCTGTGAAAGGCAGATTGGAATACCCTATTCACAGGATGGTTGGAAAATGCAAGGGCATCAAAACTTGGTTTCAGAGAGTCCAGAGCCAATGTGTTCCCATTAGTGAGAGGATCAAGGCTGGTGGGTGCAGGGAGTGCTGAATGGCTAGATATATTGATGGTCTGATCAAGGTAAGGAAGGAGGCATATGTCAGGTAAACAGAGCTGAGATCAAGTGAATCCCGAGAGGTGTGTAAGGGCAGCAAATGTACAGTCAATGGGAAAACCGGGCCAGAAAAATGTGGACAAGGGATGGCTTTAGAAATACGGTTAACGAGGTATTGAAGAAATTATACAAATCCTTTAATGTCAAAAGATTAACTAGGGAGAGAATAGGGCCCCTTTAAGATCAGTAAGGCTACCTATGTATGGAACCACAGGAGATTGGAGGGATACAAAACATGTATTTGTCCTCAGTATTTAATGTGGAGGAGGTTACAAGAGCGAGAGAATGAAGAAATATATAGCGATACATTGAAAGTGTCTATATTACAATGAGGTGTTGGATATTTTAAAACAGATAAAGGTGAACAAATCCCTGGGACCTGATCAGTTGTTTCCCAGATATTTGTGAGAAGCTAGAAGATAGATTGCTCAACATTTTGCTGATATATTTGTAACATTGATTTCCACAGGTGAGGTGTCAAAAGACTGGAGGGCTGCTAACATAGTGTTATTATTTAAGAAAGTAAGGAAAAAACGGGTAACCATAGATTGGTGAGCCTGACGTCAATGGTGACTAAATTGTTGGAGGGGATTTCAAGGAAAAAGATCGATATGCATTTGGAAAGACATGGACTGAAGAGGGCTTTGTAGATCACATCCCACTGACTTCGTGGAATTTTTTGAAAAGTGATGAAGATGATTGATGAAGGCAGGACAGTGGATGTTGTCTTTATGGAATTCAGTAAGAAAAGCAAAATATTCTGCATGGGAGACTGGTTTGCAAGGTCAGACTCCCTGGAATCCAGGGAGAGCTCGCCTGTTAGATCCAAAATTTTCTTGAATATTGGAAACAGGGCATGATAGTGGACATCTGTTCTTTAAACTTGGAGGCCGGTGACCAGTGGCGTGCCGCAAAGATCAATAATGGGTCCACTGCCTTTTGTCACTTATACAATCATTTGTATTTGAGTGTATGAAGTATGGTCAGGAAGTTTGTAGATAATTCCATATTTGGTGGTGTAGTCGACAGTGAAGAATTATCTCTCAGACTATAATGCGACTTTGCTTAGGTGAATCAAGGATTGGCAGATGGAGTTTATTTTAGTTAAATGTGAACTATTACATTTTGGCAAGACAAATCAAGGCAAGACATATAGGTAGGGTTCTGTCGAAAGCTGCCAATCAAGGAGAACTCCATCGAAATTATCGAATTCCTACCGTTAGGAAATAGGCTTTTCGGCCCATCGAGGCCACACCGAACCTCGAAACAGTATCCCACTGGACACCCCCAACCCTATCCCTCTGAGCTTGCATTTCCCATGGCTAAGCCACCTCGCCTACACATCCCTGGGTACTTCGCGCAATCTAGCATGGCCAATCTACCCTTACCTGTATATCTTTATACTGTCGGCGGAAAACATAACATCCAGAGGAAACTCATGCAGACATGGGGCGGATGTGCAAACTCCACACAGCCAATCAAGGATGGAATTAAACCCAGATCGCTGCGCTCTGAATCAGCAATGCTCGTCACTGAGCTGCTGTGTCATCTTGTGGTGCAGGTTCTCCGTTCCTTGAAACTGCCGTCACAGGTAGATAGCGCAGTGAAGAAGGCACTTGGTGATCTTCCCTTTTTGGTCCGTGCTTTGAGTCTAAACATTTTCACTACATGTTGCATCTGTGCAGGACATTGTTATGGCCACTTTTGTAATACTGCCTTTAATTCTGGTCTCCCTGCTGTCGGAAAGATGTTGTCAAACTTGAAAGGGTGCAGAAGTGACTTAAAATAATGTTGCAGGTATTGGATGGTTAGAGTTACAGGGAGAGTTTGAATAGGCTGGGTCTATTTTCAAGTGTTGAGGCTGAGTGGTGACCTTAAAGACGTTTTTAAAAGCATGAGGGGCATAGATAAGGTAAACAGTCAACGTCTTTTACCCAGGATAGGCAAGCCCAAAATTAGAAGACAAAGGTTTAAGGTGAGAGGAGAAAGATTTAAAAAGGAACATGAGGGACAACATTTTCACACAGAGACTGCTGTGTGTATGGATTGAACAGCCAAAAGAGGTGGTGGAGGCAGGTACAGTTACACCATTTAAAAGGCATTTGGATGGATGCATGCATGGGATGTGTTTAGAGGGAGATGGGCCAAGTGCTGGCAAGGGGGACGAGATTTATTTAGTATATTTGGTTGGTATGGGCGATCAGACCGAAAGGTATTTGTCCGTGCTGTACATCTCTAAAACTCTATTGCCTCTTGAGTGTATAACACAGGAACAGGAGGAGGCTATTCAGCTTCTGAATTCTGTCAGGCAACTTGTTTGTTCAATTGCTGAGAGTAAAAATATATCATTCAAATTTTGACGGTGTTTTACAAAAACAGGAGAAAGGTTTTTAGTCAAGAGAAGCTGTAAGGAATGTGAAGAGGTCATTCAGGCCCTCGACTCCATTCCACAGGAGCAGCAGGTGAGTGCAGAGCTATTGGAACCTGTTAGTCAGTAGCAGGAGGAGGACGTCTACTTTCGCAAACCATGGATCATGAGGCAGTCACACAGCTACTCAAGATTGGGACACAGGAACAGGATGCAGTCATTCAACTGCTTGAGACGGTGACACAGGGACAGGAGGGAGTCACTCAGAGCTCGAAACTGGGGCACAGGGAAATCTGAGGTTAGTGAGGCCCCAGCATCCTGTTGTGCAAGAACAGGAGGAGGTGACTCACTTCCCACCAGTATGGGACACTGGGAGAGAAGGGGAGTTTGCTTGGAACAAACAGAAATATATGAATAGGTTGCATTAGTGGTCCATTCAATCCTGCCCCAACATTCACTAAGACCCCGGCTGATCTGATAGTGATTCCCTCATTCCATTTTACGGAGACTCCCCTCTCTGCAGCCTCTGCTCCGTTTCTTGGTCATGTTGCAGACTCATATGCTGCAACAACACTCACCATGACTCATCCAGAAGGATGGGTCTAACCGGATGAGTCAGGATTTGAGGGGTCCAATGACAAGAATGAAAACGCAACGTAAAGGTATTGTCAGATGTTTCGTACTCTCACATTCGCAATCCAACGATCATAACCAGCCCATCCATGACATATTCAGGATGGAGCACTGTGTAGATCCAGCTAGTGTACAGCTGTATGTAACCCAGCAATGTCCAGAGTGAAACACTATGCAGCCCACACCAATGCTTTATCTATAATCCTGGACTAAATGTTCGGTGTGGGGAACTGTGCAGTCCGCACTGGTTCATTCATATACAAACTCAGGCTGTTGCATTGTTCGATAACACTGTGTTAGATCACTGCCCAGTGTGCAGAAACAAGTACCCAATGCTGGAAGTGACAGAATGTGCAGTTCCCATCCATTTCCAGCTCCATATCTGCACTGTACCTTGACAAGGGGTGCTGCGAAAGTGAAAATCAATGTGAGGAAGAGATATAAATGGAAACAATTTAAATACCAATAGTTCTGATTAAGGCACATATCACTCTAGTATTTAAAGTTGAAATAACTGAGATAATATCCAATGAGGTTTTGTGAACGGTGCAAAGAAGTAAGAGGGGGATGGTGATGTGATAGTGGTTGCACTATAAGCCTCCAAATAATCAATGGGAATAAGAGGAACAAATATTCAGGGAGATGGATGAGACTTGCAGGAGCAATAGGGTTGTCATAATAGGTGATTTTAATTTTCCGAACATGGACTGGGACTTCCAGAGGGTTAAGAACTGAGATTGAACGTAATTTGTTAAGTGTGTTCAGGAAAGCTTCCACAAGCAATATAAAGAGGTTCCTATTGGGAAAGGGACAAACTCGACCTACTGTTGGGAAATAAGGTCGGATAGGTGACAGAGGTAAAGTGGGGAGCATTTTGGGAAGAGTGACAAGAGCTGTACTAGTTTTAAAATAGTAATGGTTGGGACAAAATTGGTCCACAGAATCAAGTTCTAAATAGAGGAAAGGCGCATTTTGTTGGAATTAGACAAGGGATTGCAGGGGATGATTGGAGTAGTTTGTTTCAAGGTAAAAGGATCCCGTGAAAGTGGGAGGGCTTCAAAAGTGAGACATGTTCCTATATGTTCCTGTGAGGATGAAGGGAAAGTGAGGCTGGAAGAGAGAACCCTGGATAACAAGAAATATTGAGGCTCTGACCAGAAAAAAAGGAGGCGTGGCTCACGTCCAGGCAGCTGGGACCAAGGGAATCCCTGGAGGTACATAGGGGATACAGGAGTTTACTGAAGAAGGAAATCAGCAGGGCTAAAGTGGGGTATGAGATAGCCTTGGCTGAGCAGATTAGGGTGAATCCAAATTCATTATAGTAAAGAAAAAGAACAACCAGAGAGAGAATAGGACGCCTTTAAATCCAAAATGGGCACGCATGTGTAAAACCTCAAGAGGTGGGTGAGGTCCTCAATTTCCCCTCTGTGATTACCATGAAGGAAGACATGAAGACTTGTGACCGTTGGGAGGTTAGTTGTGATATCTTGGTACAGTCCATATCACAGCAGAGTTGCTGATGGACATATTAGAAATCATAAAGTCAGATAAATCTCTTGGTCCTGACCAGATATATCCAAGAGCACTGCAAGAGGCGAGAGAAGACAGTTCAGGGGCCAAGGACCGGGAAGACTGGGCGGTAACAAATGTGCCCTTATTGAAGAAGGGTTGCAAAGAAAAGCCTGGGAAAGATAGACCAGTAGGCTTCGCATCTGTTTTCGGTAAACCGCTTGAGAAGCTTCTGAGATAAGATATGCATGCATTTGGAAAGACAGAGTTTGACTTGGAGCAGTCAGCATAGCTTTGTGCGTGGTGGATCATGCCTAACAAATTTTGTTAGAGATTTTTGAGGAAGTGACCAGGAACACTGACAAGTGCAGGGGGGTGGACATAGTCTATATAGATTTCAGTAAGGCCTTTGATAAGGTTCCACATGGTAGGTCGCTCTGGAAGGTTAGATGGCATGGACTCCAATGTAAACCTGCAAACTGGTGACACAGTTGGCTTGACGTCATGAAGCAAATGGCTATGGTGGAGGTATGCTTGTCAGACTGGAGGCCTGTGACTAGTGGAGTGCCTCAGTGGTCGGTTCTGGGCCCATTGCTGTTCGTTATCTTATACCAATGATTTGGACCAGAGTGCACAACGCAAGGTTAGTAAGTTTGCAGATGACTCTAAATTAGGAGGCATCATTTACAATGAGAAACATTACCAGAAATTGCAGCAGTACCTTGGCAAGCTGGGAAAGTGGGCTCAGAAATAGCAATTTGAGAGAGAATGCGTGCGTCTCTCTGTCCCCTCTCTCTCTGTCCCCCCTCTCTCTGTCCCCCCTCTCTCTGTTCCCCCCTCTCTCTGTTCCCCCCTCTCTCTGTACCCCCTCTCTGTCCCCCCTCTCTCTGTCCCCCTCTCTCTGTCCCCCTCTCTCTGTCCCCCCCTCTCTCTGTCCCCCTCTCTCTGTCCCCCTCTCTCTGTCCCCCTCTCTCTGTCCCCCTCTCTCTGTCCTCCTCTCTCTCTGTCCCCTCTCTCTCTCTGTCCCCCCTCTCTCTGTTCCCCCCTCTCTCTGTACCCCCTCTCTGTCCCCCTCTCTCTGCCCCCCCTCTCTGTTCCCCCTCTCTCTGTTCCCCCTCTCTCTGCCCCCCTCTCTCTGTTCCCCCTCTCTCTGTTCCCCCTCTCCCTGCCCCCCATCTCTGTCCCCCCCATCTCTGTCCCCCTCTCTCTGTCCCCCTCTCTCTGTCCCCCTCTCTCTGTCCCCCTCTCTCTGTCCCCCTCTCTCTCTCTGTCCCCCTCTCTCTATCCCCTTCTCACTGTCCCCTCTCTCCCGCTCTCTGTCCCCCGCTCTCTGACCCCGCTCTCTGTCCCCCGCTCTCTGTCCCCCGCTCTCTGTCCCCCTCTCTCTGTCCCCCTCTCTCTGTCCCCCTCTCTCTCTCTGTCCCCCTCTCTCTATCCCCTTCTCACTGTCCCCTCTCTCCCGCTCTCTGTCCCCCGCTCTCTGACCCCGCTCTCTGTCCCCCGCTCTCTGTCCCCCGCTCTCTGTCCCCTCTCTCTCTGTCCCCCCTCTCTCTGTCCCCCCTCTCTCTGTTCCCCCCTCTCTCTGTTCCCCCTCTCTCTCTACCCCCTCTCTATCCCTCCTCTATCTGCCCCCCTCTCTCTGTTCCCCCTCTCTCTGTCCAGCCTCTCTGTCCCCCCCTCTCTCTGTCCCCCTCTCTCTGTCCCCCTCTCTCTGTCCCCCTCTCTCTGTCCTCCTCTCTCTCTGTCCCCTCTCTCTCTGTCCCCCCTCTCTCTGTTCCCCCCTCTCTCTGTACCCCCTCTCTTTCCCCCTCTCTCTGCCCCCCTCTCTCTGCTCCCCGTCTCTCTGTTCCCCCTCTCTCTGCCTCCCTCTCTCTGTTCCCCCTCTCTCTGTTCCCCCTCTCTCTGCCCCCCATCTCTGTCCCCCTCTCTCTGTCCCCCCATCTCTGTCCCCCTCTCTCTGTCCCCCTCTCTCTGTCCCCCTCTCTCTGTCCCCCTCTCTCTGTACCCCCTCTCTCTCTGTACCCCCTCTCTCTCTGTACCACCCCCTCTCTTTGTTCCCCCCTCTCTCTGTTCCCCCCTCTCTCTGTACCCCCTCTCTATCCCCCCTCTACCTGCCCCCCTCTCTCTGCCCCCCTCTCTCTGTTCCCCCTCTCTCTGTCCCGCCTCTCTCTGTCCCCCCCTCTCTCTGTCCCCCTCTCTCTGTCCCCCTCTCTCTGTCCCACTCTCTCTGTACCCCCTCTCTCTCTGTCCCCCCTCTCTCTGTTCCCCCCTCTCTCTGTTCCCCCCTCTCTGTCCCCCTCTATCTGCCCCCCTCTCTCTGTTCCCCCTCTCTCTGTCCCGCCTCTCTCTGTCCCCCTCTCTCTGTCCCCCTCTCTCTGTCCCCCTCTCTCTGTACCCCCTCTCTCTCTGTATCCCCTCTCTCTCTGTACCCCCCCTCTCTGTTCCCCCCTCTCTCTGTTCCCCCCTCTCTCTGTACCCCCTCTCTGTCCCCCCTCTACCTGCCCCCCTCTCTCTGCCCCCCTCTCTCTGTTCCCCCTCTCTCTGTCCCGCCTCTCTCTGTCCCCCCCTCTCTCTGTCCCCCTCTCTCTGCCCCCCTCTCTCTATCCCCCTCTCTCTGTACCCCCTCTCTCTCTGTCCCCCCTCTCTCTGTTCCCCCCTCTCTCTGTTCCCCCCTCTCTGTCCCCCTCTATCTGCCCCCCTCTCTCTGTTCCCCCTCTCTCTGTCCCGCCTCTCTCTGCCCCCCATTCTCTGTCCCCCTCTCTCTGTCCCCCTCTCTCTGTCCCCCTCTCTCTGTCCCCCTCTCTCTGTCCCCCTCTCTCTCTGTTCCCCCCCTCTCTGTTCCCCCCTCTCTCTGTTCCCCCCTCTCTCTGTACCCCCTCTCTGTCCCCCCTCTATCTGCCCCCCTCTCTCTGTCCCGCCTCTCTCTGCCCCCCATCTCTGTCCCCCTCTCTCTGTCCCCCCCCTCTCTGCCCCCCCTCTCTGTCCCCCCCTCTCTCTGTCCCCCTCTCTCTGTCCCCCTCTCTCTGTCCCCCTCTCTCTGTCCTCCTCTCTCTGTACCCCTCTCTCGCTGTCCCCCCTCTCTCTGTTCCCCCCTCTCTGTCCCCCCTCTACCTGCCCCCCTCTCTCTGCCCCCCTCTCTCTGTTCCCCCTCTCTCTGTCCCGCCTCTCTCTGTCCCCCCCTCTCTCTGCCCCCCTCTCTCTGTCCCCCTCTCTCTGTCCCCCTCTCTCTGTACCCCCTCTCTCTCTGTCCCCCCTCTCTCTGTTCCCCCCTCTCTCTGTTCCCCCCTCTCTGTCCCCCTCTATCTGCCCCTCTCTCTGTTCCCCCTCTCTCTGTCCCGCCTCTCTCTGCCCCCCATTCTCTGTCCCCCTCTCTCTGTCCCCCTCTCTCTGTCCCCCTCTCTCTGTCCCCCTCTCTCTCTGTTCCCCCCTCTCTCTGTTCCCCCCTCTCTCTCTACCCCCTCTCTGTCCCCCCTCTATCTGCCCCCCTCTCTCTGTCCCGCCTCTCTCTGCCCCCCATCTCTGTCCCCCCCTCTCTCTGTCCCCCCCTCTCTCTGTCCCCCCTCTCTCTGTCCCCCCCTCTCTCTGTCCCCCTCTCTCTGTCCCCCTCTCTCTGTCCCCCTCTCTCTGTCCTCCTCTCTCTGTACCCCCCTCTCTCTGTCCCCCCTCTCTCTGTTCCCCCCTCTCTGTTCCCCCTCTATCTGCCCCCCTCTCTCTGTTCCCCCTCTCTCTGTCCCGCCTCTCTCTGCCGCCCATCTCTGTCCCCCCTCTCTCTGTCCCCCCCTCTCTCTGTACCCCTCTCTCTGTCCCCCTCTCTCTCTGTCCCCCTCTCTCTCTGTCCCCCTCTCTCTCTGTCCCCCTCTCTTTGTACCCCCCTCTCTCTGTCCCCCCTCTCTCTGTCCCCCCTCTCTCTGTTCCCCCCTCTCTCTGTTCCCCCCTCTCTCTGTACCCCCTCTCTGTCCCCCCTCTATCTGCCCCCCTCTCTCTGTTCCCCCTCTCTCTGTTCCCCCTCTCTCTGTCCCGCCTCTCTCTGCCCCCCATTTCTGTCCCCCCCTCTCTCTGTCCCCCTCTCTCTGTCCCCCTCTCTCTCTGTCCCCCTCTCTCTGTCCCCCTCTCTCTCTTCCCGCTCTCTGACCCCCTCTCTGTCGCCCCTCTCTCTGTCGCCGTCTCTCTGCCCCCTCTCTCTCTCTGCCCCCTCTCTCTCTGCCCCCTCTCTCTCTGCCCCCTCTCTCTCTGCCCCCCCTCTCTCGCTGTCGCCCCTCTCTCTGTCCCACTCTCTCTGTCCCACTCTCTCTGCCCCCCCGACCCCTCTCTCTGTCCCTTCTCTCTCTCTGTTCCCCTCTTTCTGTCCCCTCTCTCTCCCTCCCGCTCTTTGACCCCCTCTCTGTCACCCTCTCTCCCTGCCCCCTCTCTCACTGCCCCGCCTCTCTCTCTCCCGCTCTCTGACCCCCTCTCAGTCACCCTTTCTCTCTGTCTCCCTCTCTCTGCCCCCCCCCTCTGTCACCGTCTCTCTATCCCCCCTTCTCTCTGTTCCTCCTTTCTCTGTTCCCCCTCTCTCTGTCCCCCTCTCTCTCTGTCCCCCTCTCTCTGTTGCCTCTTTCTGCCCCCTCTCTCTCTGTCCCCCTCTCTCTGTCCCCCACTCTCTCTGTCCCCCCCTCTGCCCCCCTCTCTCTCTCTTCCCCCCTCTCTCTCTCTGCCCCTCTCTCTCTGTCCCCCTCTCTCTCGGCCCCTCTCTCTCTGTCCCCCTCTCTCTCTGCCCCTCTCTCCCTGACCCCCTCTCTCTCTGACCCCCTCTGTCTCTGACCCCCTCTGTCTCTGACCCCCTCTCTCTCTGCCCCCCTCTCTCTCTGCCCCCCTCTCTCTTTGTCCCGCTCTCTCTGTTCCACCCCTCTCTGTCGCCCTCTCTCTGACCCCCCTCTCTCTGTCCCACTCTCTCTCGCTGTCCCTCTCTCTCTACACCTCTCTCTCTCTGTGCCCTCTCTCTCTGTCCCCTCTCTCTCTGTCTCCCGCTCTCTCTGTCTCCCGCTCTCTCTGTCTCCCGCTCTCTCTGTCTCCCGCTCTCTCTGTCTCCCCTCTCTCTGTCTCCCGCGCTCTCTGACTCCCCTCTCTCTGTCTCCCCTCTCTCTGTCTCCCCTCTCTCTGTCTCCCCTCTCTCTGTCTCCCCTCTCTCTGTCTCCCTCGCTCTCTGTCTCCACCACTCTGTCCCCCTCTCTCTGTCACCCTCTTTCTGCCCCCTCTCTCTCTGTCCCCCTCACTCTCTGTCCTCCTCTCTCTGTCCCCCTCTCTCTGTTCCCCTCTCTCTGACCCCCTCTCTCTCCCAACCGCCTCTCTCTCCCCCGCTCTCTGCCCCCTCTCTCTGTCGCCCTCTTTCTGTCCCCCTCTTTCTGACCCCATCTCTCTCCCACCTGCCTCTCCCTCTGCCCCGCTCTCTGCCCCCTCTCTCTGTCGCCCTCTCTCTGTCCCCCTCTGTCTCCTACCCGCCTCTCTCTATCCCCCCTCTTTTTCACACTCTCTCTCTGTACCCCTCTCTCTGTTCCCTCTCTCTCTGTCCTTTTCTCTCTGCCATCCGCCTCTCTCTGACCCCCTCTCTCTCCCACCCGCCTCTCTCTCTGTCCCCCTCTTTCTCTCCGCCTCTCTCTCCGTACCCCTCTCTCTGCCCCCCTCTCTCTGTTCCCCTTTCTCTCTGGCCCCCTCTCTGTCACCCTCTCTTTGCCCCCTTCTCTGCCCCCCCTCTCTGTCCCCCTCTCTCTCTGTCCCCCTCTCTCTATCCCCTTCTCACTGTCCCCTCTCTCCCGCTCTCTGTCCCCCGCTCTCTGACCCCGCTCTCTGTCCCCCGCTCTCTGTCCCCCGCTCTCTGTCCCCTCTCTCTCTGTCCCCCCTCTCTCTGTCCCCCCTCTCTCTGTTCCCCCCTCTCTCTGTTCCCCCCTCTCTCTCTACCCCCTCTCTATCCCTCCTCTATCTGCCCCCCTCTCTCTGTTCCCCCTCTCTCTGTCCAGCCTCTCTGTCCCCCCTCTCTCTGTCCCCCTCTCTCTGTCCCCCTCTCTCTGTCCCCCTCTCTCTGTCCTCCTCTCTCTCTGTCCCCTCTCTCTCTGTCCCCCCTCTCTCTGTTCCCCCCTCTCTCTGTACCCCCTCTCTTTCCCCCTCTCTCTGCCCCCCTCTCTCTGCTCCCCGTCTCTCTGTTCCCCCTCTCTCTGCCTCCCTCTCTCTGTTCCCCCTCTCTCTGTTCCCCCTCTCTCTGCCCCCCATCTCTGTCCCCCTCTCTCTGTCCCCCCATCTCTGTCCCCCTCTCTCTGTCCCCCTCTCTCTGTCCCCCTCTCTCTGTCCCCCTCTCTCTGTACCCCCTCTCTCTCTGTACCCCCTCTCTCTCTGTACCACCCCCTCTCTTTGTTCCCCCCTCTCTCTGTTCCCCCCTCTCTCTGTACCCCCTCTCTATCCCCCCTCTACCTGCCCCCCTCTCTCTGCCCCCCTCTCTCTGTTCCCCCTCTCTCTGTCCCGCCTCTCTCTGTCCCCCCCTCTCTCTGTCCCCCTCTCTCTGTCCCCCTCTCTCTGTCCCACTCTCTCTGTACCCCCTCTCTCTCTGTCCCCCCTCTCTCTGTTCCCCCCTCTCTCTGTTCCCCCCTCTCTGTCCCCCTCTATCTGCCCCCCTCTCTCTGTTCCCCCTCTCTCTGTCCCGCCTCTCTCTGTCCCCCTCTCTCTGTCCCCCTCTCTCTGTCCCCCTCTCTCTGTACCCCCTCTCTCTCTGTATCCCCTCTCTCTCTGTACCCCCCCTCTCTGTTCCCCCCTCTCTCTGTTCCCCCCTCTCTCTGTACCCCCTCTCTGTCCCCCCTCTACCTGCCCCCCTCTCTCTGCCCCCCTCTCTCTGTTCCCCCTCTCTCTGTCCCGCCTCTCTCTGTCCCCCCCTCTCTCTGTCCCCCTCTCTCTGCCCCCCTCTCTCTATCCCCCTCTCTCTGTACCCCCTCTCTCTCTGTCCCCCCTCTCTCTGTTCCCCCCTCTCTCTGTTCCCCCCTCTCTGTCCCCCTCTATCTGCCCCCTCTCTCTGTTCCCCCTCTCTCTGTCCCGCCTCTCTCTGCCCCCCATTCTCTGTCCCCCTCTCTCTGTCCCCCTCTCTCTGTCCCCCTCTCTCTGTCCCCCTCTCTCTGTCCCCCTCTCTCTCTGTTCCCCCCCTCTCTGTTCCCCCCTCTCTCTGTTCCCCCCTCTCTCTGTACCCCCTCTCTGTCCCCCCTCTATCTGCCCCCCTCTCTCTGTCCCGCCTCTCTCTGCCCCCCATCTCTGTCCCCCTCTCTCAGTCCCCCCCCTCTCTGCCCCCCCCTCTCTGTCCCCCCCTCTCTCTGTCCCCCTCTCTCTGTCCCCCTCTCTCTGTCCCCCTCTCTCTGTCCTCCTCTCTCTGTACCCCTCTCTCGCTGTCCCCCCTCTCTCTGTTCCCCCCTCTCTGTCCCCCCTCTACCTGCCCCCCTCTCTCTGCCCCCCTCTCTCTGTTCCCCCTCTCTCTGTCCCGCCTCTCTCTGTCCCCCCCTCTCTCTGCCCCCCTCTCTCTGTCCCCCTCTCTCTGTCCCCCTCTCTCTGTACCCCCTCTCTCTCTGTCCCCCCTCTCTCTGTTCCCCCCTCTCTCTGTTCCCCCCTCTCTGTCCCCCTCTATCTGCCCCTCTCTCTGTTCCCCCTCTCTCTGTCCCGCCTCTCTCTGCCCCCCATTCTCTGTCCCCCTCTCTCTGTCCCCCTCTCTCTGTCCCCCTCTCTCTGTCCCCCTCTCTCTCTGTTCCCCCCTCTCTCTGTTCCCCCCTCTCTCTCTACCCCCTCTCTGTCCCCCCTCTATCTGCCCCCCTCTCTCTGTCCCGCCTCTCTCTGCCCCCCATCTCTGTCCCCCCCTCTCTCTGTCCCCCCTCTCTCTGTCCCCCCTCTCTCTGTCCCCCCCTCTCTCTGTCCCCCTCTCTCTGTCCCCCTCTCTCTGTCCCCCTCTCTCTGTCCTCCTCTCTCTGTACCCCCCTCTCTCTGTCCCCCCTCTCTCTGTTCCCCCCTCTCTGTTCCCCCTCTATCTGCCCCCCTCTCTCTGTTCCCCCTCTCTCTGTCCCGCCTCTCTCTGCCGCCCATCTCTGTCCCCCCTCTCTCTGTCCCCCCCTCTCTCTGTACCCCTCTCTCTGTCCCCCTCTCTCTCTGTCCCCCTCTCTCTCTGTCCCCCTCTCTCTCTGTCCCCCTCTCTTTGTACCCCCCTCTCTCTGTCCCCCCTCTCTCTGTCCCCCCTCTCTCTGTTCCCCCCTCTCTCTGTTCCCCCCTCTCTCTGTACCCCCTCTCTGTCCCCCCTCTATCTGCCCCCCTCTCTCTGTTCCCCCTCTCTCTGTTCCCCCTCTCTCTGTCCCGCCTCTCTCTGCCCCCCATTTCTGTCCCCCCCTCTCTCTGTCCCCCTCTCTCTGTCCCCCTCTCTCTCTGTCCCCCTCTCTCTGTCCCCCTCTCTCTCTTCCCGCTCTCTGACCCCCTCTCTGTCGCCCCTCTCTCTGTCGCCGTCTCTCTGCCCCCTCTCTCTCTCTGCCCCCTCTCTCTCTGCCCCCTCTCTCTCTGCCCCCTCTCTCTCTGCCCCCCCTCTCTCGCTGTCGCCCCTCTCTCTGTCCCACTCTCTCTGTCCCACTCTCTCTGCCCCCCCGACCCCTCTCTCTGTCCCTTCTCTCTCTCTGTTCCCCTCTTTCTGTCCCCTCTCTCTCCCTCCCGCTCTTTGACCCCCTCTCTGTCACCCTCTCTCCCTGCCCCCTCTCTCACTGCCCCGCCTCTCTCTCTCCCGCTCTCTGACCCCCTCTCAGTCACCCTTTCTCTCTGTCTCCCTCTCTCTGCCCCCCCCTCTGTCACCGTCTCTCTATCCCCCCTTCTCTCTGTTCCTCCTTTCTCTGTTCCCCCTCTCTCTGTCCCCCTCTCTCTCTGTCCCCCTCTCTCTGTTGCCTCTTTCTGCCCCCTCTCTCTCTGTCCCCCTCTCTCTGTCCCCCACTCTCTCTGTCCCCCCCTCTGCCCCCCTCTCTCTCTCTTCCCCCCTCTCTCTCTCTGCCCCTCTCTCTCTGTCCCCCTCTCTCTCGGCCCCTCTCTCTCTGTCCCCCTCTCTCTCTGCCCCTCTCTCCCTGACCCCCTCTCTCTCTGACCCCCTCTGTCTCTGACCCCCTCTGTCTCTGACCCCCTCTCTCTCTGCCCCCCTCTCTCTCTGCCCCCCTCTCTCTTTGTCCCGCTCTCTCTGTTCCACCCCTCTCTGTCGCCCTCTCTCTGACCCCCCTCTCTCTGTCCCACTCTCTCTCGCTGTCCCTCTCTCTCTACACCTCTCTCTCTCTGTGCCCTCTCTCTCTGTCCCCTCTCTCTCTGTCTCCCGCTCTCTCTGTCTCCCGCTCTCTCTGTCTCCCGCTCTCTCTGTCTCCCGCTCTCTCTGTCTCCCCTCTCTCTGTCTCCCGCGCTCTCTGACTCCCCTCTCTCTGTCTCCCCTCTCTCTGTCTCCCCTCTCTCTGTCTCCCCTCTCTCTGTCTCCCCTCTCTCTGTCTCCCTCGCTCTCTGTCTCCACCACTCTGTCCCCCTCTCTCTGTCACCCTCTTTCTGCCCCCTCTCTCTCTGTCCCCCTCACTCTCTGTCCTCCTCTCTCTGTCCCCCTCTCTCTGTTCCCCTCTCTCTGACCCCCTCTCTCTCCCAACCGCCTCTCTCTCCCCCGCTCTCTGCCCCCTCTCTCTGTCGCCCTCTTTCTGTCCCCCTCTTTCTGACCCCATCTCTCTCCCACCTGCCTCTCCCTCTGCCCCGCTCTCTGCCCCCTCTCTCTGTCGCCCTCTCTCTGTCCCCCTCTGTCTCCTACCCGCCTCTCTCTATCCCCCCTCTTTTTCACACTCTCTCTCTGTACCCCTCTCTCTGTTCCCTCTCTCTCTGTCCTTTTCTCTCTGCCATCCGCCTCTCTCTGACCCCCTCTCTCTCCCACCCGCCTCTCTCTCTGTCCCCCTCTTTCTCTCCGCCTCTCTCTCTGTACCCCTCTCTCTGCCCCCCTCTCTCTGTTCCCCTTTCTCTCTGGCCCCCTCTCTGTCACCCTCTCTTTGCCCCCTTCTCTGCCCCCCCTCTCTGTCCCCCTCTCTCTCTGTCCCCCTCTCTCTCTGTCCCCCTCTCTCTCTCTGTCCCCCACTCTCTCCATCCCCCCTCTGTCCCCCCTCTCTCTGTCCCCCTCTCTCTCTCTGTCCCCCACTCTCTCCATCCCCCCACTCTCTGTCCCCCTCTCTCCCCCCACTCTGTACCCCTCTCTGTCCTCCTCTCTATGTCCCCCTCTCTCTGTCCCCTCTATCTCCCCCTCTCTCTGTCCTCCTCTCTCTGTCCTCTATCTCTCTCCCCTGCTCTCTGTCCCCTCTATCTCCCCCTCTCTCTGTCCTCCTCTCTCTGTCCCCTATCTCTCTCCCCCGCTCTCTGTCCCCTCTATCTCCCCCTCTCTCTGCCCCCACTCTCTGTCCCCCTCTCTCTGTCCCCCACTCTCTCTGTCCCCCAGTCTCTCCATCCCCACACTCTCTGTCCCCCTCTCTCTGACCTCCTCTCTTCCCCCACTCTGTACCCTCTCTGTCCCCCACTCTCTGTCCCCCTCTCTCTGTCCCCTCTATCTTCCCCTCTCTCTGTCCCCCTCTCTCTGTCCCCCTCTCTCTGTCCCCCTCTCCCTGTCCCCTCTCTCTCTCCCCCCCGCTGTCTGACCCCCACTCTGTCGCCCTCTCTCTGTCCCCTCTCTCTGTACCCCTCTCTCTGTCCCCCACTCTCTCCATCCCCCCACTCTCTGTCCCCCTCTCTCTGACCCCCTCTCTCTCTCCCACTCTGTCCCCCTCTCTCTGTCCCCTTCTCTCTGTCCCCTTCTCTCTGTCCCCTTCTCTCTGTCCCCATCTCTCTGTCACCATCTCTCTGTCCCCCCTTCTCTCTGTCCCCCTCTCTCTCTGTCCCCCTCTCTCTCTGTCCCCCTCTCTCTCTGTCCCCCACTCTCTCTCCCACTCTCTGTGCCCCTCTCTCTGTCGCACTCTCTATCTCCCCCCTTTTCTGTCCCCCCTCTCTCTGTCCCCCCTCTCTCTGTCCCCCCTCTCTCTGTCCCCCCTCTCTCTGACCCCTCTCTCATTATGTCCTCCCCTATTTCTCTCTCTCCCTCCCTCACCTTATCTCTCCCTTCCCTCTCTCTCTCCCTCTGTCTCTCCCTGCTCCTTCGCTCTCTCTCCATCTTCTCTCACTCTCGATCCCCCTCCCTCGGTGTCTCTCTCTCTCCCCACCTCCCTCCGTTTCTCTCTGACTCAATCTCTCTCCCTCCTGTCCTGCCCTTCCTCTCTCTCTGACACACTCTGTCTCCCTGGTCCTTCCCTCTCCCTCTAACCTAGAGACTGGGTGTTTGTGGTGCAGCTGCGTGTGGGGGGTGGGGGTGAGATGATTGAGAGATGTGGGAAGTGGGGAAATTGCGGTAGAGACGGAATTGCGGGAGGGAGACAGAGATGGCAGGAGAGAGAGAGTGAGGGTGAGGGGGAGAGAGAAGAATGGAGGCAGGTGGAGAAACTCATGTTGGGGTGTGAGAGAGAGAGGGGGAGAGTGAGGCAGAAAGAATAGTGGAGGCAGGTGGAGAAACCGGGGTTGGGGGGGGGGATGTCTGAGAGGGGACCAGAGAGAGTGAAAGGGAGAGGAGGTGAGAGAGAGAGACAGTGTGCAGAGAGAGAGAGAGAGAGAGGGAGAGAATTGAGGAGGAAGAGTCGGGGAGAGGAAATGGGGAGGCCAGGTTGGAGTGGGGGGGGGGACAGAGGGAGTTAAACCCAGCTCCTGAGCTCAGGGCCCGGTGCCCTCCCCTTCCCTGAGGACCAGGACTTGGGGCTGAGTCTGTCTCTCTCCAGCTCAGCTTCTCCAACACAAAGACACAGACCAACATCGCTCACTCTGCTGCTCGGCACGCTTTAATCAATATTTTTATTTGTTACAAATGGAAGTGATGGATACAGTCAGTGGGATGGTGCCTTTTCTCACCGGCCCCTGAGTTGTGAGAAACATTGAAATGTTTCCCTGTAACCCCCCTGTGGGATAAGGATGGACAACCCAGCGCTACCCTCAGTCTGTTACCACAGTGACAGGCTGCTCCATCGCGGAAACACGGAACTGAAATGAGAAAATCCCGGATGGATTGATTAATGCGGGAATTTGATGGATGGATGGATCTGGGTGAAGGGATATTTCAGCACATTCTTCAGCTGCTGCCTAAACTTAGTCTGGGTCACGGCATAAATCGCGGTGTTTGTGCAGCAACTGAGGAGCTGCAGCATGAAGCCCAATTCCTGCACAAACCAATCGAGATACACAGACTGATACCCAAAATCATACAACCGTCTCCATATCGAATACAGCATGAATGTTGACCATAACAGGATGAAATTGGCCGAGATCACAAACAGTAAAATGATGGATTTTTTTCGGTTTCTCATTTCAGTGTCAGACTGAGCGTCCCCATTGGTGGGAGCGCGGACTCTCCTGTGGGCTCTGCTGGTCACTACAATGTGTCTGACGGTGAGAACATTGAGCAGCAGAATCAGGAGAAATGGGACACACGGGGTTAGAATGTGGTGGAGGGACTCGATTGTGACCCAGACAATGGAGACTCGAACAGCGACTGTTACATCACAAAACCAGGGGGCGTTCCACATCTGATACCGAGCCGTGTACATAAAATACCAGAAAATGTTCTTTAAACAGCTCAGCACAGTCACTGCTCCCAGAACCACAGCCGCCGTTTTCTCACTGCAATATTTACTTTTCAGCTTCTGGCAACAAATGGCCACAAACCGATCAAAGGTGAAAGTGACGGTGAACCAGACAGAGGAGTCAGTGGCTGCATAAAGCAGGACGGCGTGGATATTACACACGGGGACGGAGTCCCTCAGGAAATAAAACTGTTCCTGATAAACAATGGGAATGTGTCTCAGGATCAGGTCGAGGATAATGACCAGGAGATCCGCCGCTGCCATGGCCCCCAGGTAACGTCTGACACATGGAGACAATCCACAATCTTTATAAAGCAGGACGTAGATGGTCACTACGTTAACTGTGAGGAAGGAAAACAAACCCATTATCCATCAGCCTGGAGGCAAAGGGACCCGTTTGAACGGGGACCCAGTGAGATTTTCAAACGTGTCCCTGTATTCAGGGATTTATTAAAATAATTGGAGCTGGAATAACAAATGGGAAGATCTGAATTACTGACAAAAATGTGACATAAACCACAAGAAACCCTCCCTCCCCAAACACACAGAGACACATCCATAAGGACAGATGGTTTCTAGAACATTCCCACACACTCGATCACTCGAGAGCAGACACAGGTCACTCCTTCCCAGTTCCTAATACGGAGGGTGGGAACGTTGCTGTCCTGAAGGATTCTATCCCAGTTTCCTGAAGACACAGGGAATTTGTGAATTCCTTTATTTTGAACTAAATTGTGGTCGATCCTGTGTCGGGAAGAAATGTAAACGCAGGGAAAACATATTCACCCCTTTAACTGCCTGAGGGGCCTTCGGAACAGTGTCTCCTTCTCCCTGGAACGGGATCTCTTCCCTCGGGATCTTATCATTTGTTCAATTCACTGACGACCGGCCATTCACAAACAACGTCAGGGACAGAACGTTCCGGGGAATGTCAGTTATAGAATGTTGGGACAGAACGTTCCGGGGAATGGCAGTTATAGAATGTCAGGGACAGAACGTTCCGGGGAATGTCAGTTATAGAATGTCAGGGACAGAACGTTCCGGGGAATGTCAGTTATAGAATGTCAGAGACAGAACGTTCCGGGGAATGTCAGTTATAGAATGTGAGGGACAGAACGTTCCGGGGAACGTCAATTATAGAATGTCGGGGACAGAACGTTCCGGGGAATGTCGGTTATAGAATGTCGGGGACAGAACGTTCCGGGGAATGTCACTTATAGAATGTTGGGACAGAACGTTCCGGGGAATGGCAGTTATAGAATGTCAGAGACAGAACGTTCCGGGGAATGTCAGTAAAAGAATGTGAGGGACAGAACGTTCCGGGGAACGTCAATTATAGAATGTCGGGGACAGAACGTTCCGGGGAATGTCGGTTATAGAATGTCGGGGACAGAACGTTCCGGGGAATGTCAGTTATAGAATGTTGGGACAGAACGTTCCGGGGAATGGCAGTTATAGAATGTCAGGGACAGAACGTTCCGGGGAATGGCAGTTATTGAATGTCAGGGACAGAACGTTCCGGGGAATGGCAGTTATAGAATGTCAGGGACAGAACGTTCCGGGGACTGGCAGTTATAGAATGTCGGGGACAGAGCGTTCCGGGGAATGTCAGTTATAGAATGTGAGGGACAGAACGTTCCGGGGAATGTCAGTTATAGAATGTGAGGGACAGAACGTTCCGGGGAATGTCAGTTATAGAATGTCGGGGACAGAACGATCCGGGGAATGTTAGTTATAGAATGTCGGGGACAGAACGTTCCGGGGAATGTCAGTTATAGAATGTCGGGGACAGAACGTTCCGGGGAATGTCAGTTATAGAATGTCGGGGACAGAAAGTTCCGGGGAATGGCAGTTATAGAATGTCGGGGACAGAACGTTCCGGGGAATGTCAGTTATAGAATGTCGGGGACAGAACGTTCCGGGGAATGTCAGTTATAGAATGTCGGGGACAGAACGATCCGGGGAATGTCAGTTATAGAATGTCGGGGACAGAACGTTCCGGGGAATGTCAGTTATAGAATGTCGGGGACAGAACGTTCCGGGGAATGTCAGTTATAGAATGTCGGGGACAGAACGTTCCGGGGAATGTCAGTTATAGAATGTTGGGACAGAACGTTCCGGGGAATGGCAGTTATAGAATGTCAGGGACAGAACGTTCCGGGGAATGGCAGTTATTGAATGTCAGGGACAGAACGTTCCGGGGAATGGCAGTTATAGAATGTCAGGGACAGAACGTTCCGGGGACTGGCAGTTATAGAATGTCGGGCACAGAGCGTTCCGGGGAATGTCAGTTATAGAATGTGAGGGACAGAACGTTCCGGGGAATGTCAGTTATAGAATGTGAGGGACAGAACGTTCCGGGGAATGTCAGTTATAGAATGTCGGGGACAGAACGATCCGGGGAATGTTAGTTATAGAATGTCGGGGACAGAACGTTCCGGGGAATGTCAGTTATAGAATGTCGGGGACAGAACGTTCCGGGGAATGTCAGTTATAGAATGTCGGGGACAGAAAGTTCCGGGGAATGGCAGTTATAGAATGTCGGGGACAGAACGTTCCGGGGAATGTCAGTTATAGAATGTCGGGGACAGAACGTTCCGGGGAATGTCAGTTATAGAATGTCGGGGACAGAACGATCCGGGGAATGTCAGTTATAGAATGTCGGGGACAGAACGTTCCGGGGAATGTCAGTTATAGAATGTCGGGGACAGAACGTTCCGGGGAATGTCAGTTATAGAATGTCGGGGACAGAACGATCCGGGGAATGTCAGTTATAGAATGTCGGGGACAGAACTTTCCTTGGAATGTCAGTTATAGAATGTCGGGGACAGAACGTTCTGGGGAATGTCAGTTATAGAATGTCGGGGACAGAACGATCCGGGGAATGTCAGTTATAGAATGTCAGGGACAGAACGTTCTGGGGAATGTCAGTTATAGAATGTCGGGGACAGAACGTTCCGGGGAATGTCAGTTATAGAATGTCGGGGACAGAACGTTCCGGGGAATGTCGGTTATAGAATGTCGGGGACAGAACGTTCCGGGGAACCCCTTGACCTGTCCATCACCTTTCCCCCTACCCACCCCACCAACATGATGTACTGTCCCTGGGAACACTGTAACATTAATGGGATGAGAGACTGAGGGTCCAATCACAGGAATGGGAACTAAAGGCATTGCCAGATCAGCTGAAAGGGTTAGATATACCACATTGTCAATCCACCGCACAGAACCAGCCCAGACACCATACACCCAGAGGGGATATCTGTTCACCGTGGAACACTGTGCAGACCAGGCCAGTGTCCTGCTCAGTACAACCCAGCAATCTGTCCAGATTCATCCATTGCACTGGTCAATACAACGCAGCAATCTGTCCAGAGTGGAACACTGCGCAGATCAGATCAGGGCATTGGTCTATAAACCCAGACCATATATCTGTCCAGGGCAGTGAGCTGTGCAGATCACAGCAGTGCATTATCTATAAACCTCAACCAGATAGTCTGACCAGCACAGTGATCTGTGCAGTGGTCACCCGTGAATTAATCTGTAAACCAGGAGCAGTTACCCTCCCAATATGTAGGACTGTGTGCACCACCCCAGTACATTGATCTGTAATCAGGAGCAGTTACCCTCCCAGCATGTAAAGCTGTGTACATCACCCCAGTGCATTGCTCAGTAACACTGTGATAAATCACTGCCCAGCGTGGGGAAACTTGCAGCCCATGCTGGAAGTGATGGGATGGGTAGCTCCCATCCATTTCCAGCTCCATCTCTCCATCGTGCCCTGACAAGGGGGTGCTATGGGTGTGAACATCACTGCCAGAGAGAGATGGCGGGCGAATCACTTTAAATATCACCACATGGGAGGGGTTTGGGGTATAGACAGAGAGGGGGAGACTGAGAGAAAGTGTCATGGAAGGATGTGTTTCCAGGTTTCAGAATGCTGAAATTAGACACTTCGATAACATCCTGTAACATGAGCCTGTCTTCCCAGGAAAGATGGGAAAAAGGGATATTGGTGTGAGGTCAGATGAGCATTTGTTCTGCATCTTTGTAACTGGAATTAGTTTCAACCGAATCTATGACTCATTGGGCAGATTCTAACAATAATTGATCTTTGTTTGATTTTCCTTGAGTGTGACAGAGGGATTGTCCACATGAGGCTGAGCTAGTTTCCTGGTGCTATCGTATCGTACTCACCTCATTAACTGCCCACCCCACCCCATGGTGTACTTCTCATTCAATACCAGCCTGATTCTCCCACCCATTATGGCCGCAGTAACTCACCATCGCCCGGATGCCCCTGGATATTCTCTGATCCCTGGCATTGGTGCCATCTTTAAAAGGCCAATGGGTACATATTGACCTTTCTCCGTTTGGAGTTGCCCTGCACAGTTTACTCCGAGCATGGCAGGTATTGGGCAATTACACCACGGTTTGTCGACATGGACATGGAGTTCCTGGCGGAGGGCCTAGTACAGAGGGGGCCATTCTCTTCCTAGAGTGGGGGGCACACCACCAGACCCACCGAGCATGGTCTGAGCTCCCTACCCAGCTCAGTGCACTATCTTCGGTCTGAGGAAATGTCCAGCAATGCAGGACAAGCATCAATAACCTTCTCTGCTCTATCAGGAAAAGGGTGACCGTATTCTCTCTGCTCCCTCACACTCACTTTATATCTGTTATGCCACCAACCCTCGAACTAGGTTCCTGCTCCACCACTCTCACTGCTGCATGCAGCACCTTCTCTCTCTCTCTCTGTCTCCATCCACTTTACCCCCTGCATAGATAAAACACTGTGGACTGACTCCCTCCGGACACCCCACTATACCTCCCCCAACCCCCACCTACACCAGCACTAACAGCAGGGCCTCCCACTCCCTCCCTCCCTTCCTCCATTCGAAGAGAAACAGCCTGGAATAGCACAGGAAGGGCCAAGCCGGGCGGTGGAGTGCCCGATATCCATTCCCTCACCCCCCTCCCCCCGCCATGTGGGGAGGACCCTGGTACGAGCCGGAGAGCACTGGGATGCCTCACGTGGAGATTCTGAAACATCCACGTCCCACCGACCGAGTAAGGAGCAATGTTCAGTGAAGGGCAATTCTCACTTTAAACCCACTGGCAGCTCCGTTTCCCCCCGGCACAACTTAGAAGACGTGGCCCTGATGCCATCTCCCTTTTGTGTTGAGCTGGTACAAATGGAATCCCCATGGTCTCGGTGGGCAGGAGGGTGGGCTCACAACGCATCGTCACCACCACCTCCCAGGAAGGGAGCATGGAGACTCCCTCCTACACCTCCCCCTGTAAACAGCTCAGATACTGAAACTAATCTGTGATAGTTACTGCTCTCCCCACTTGTCCTGACATCTTCAACAATCTGTGCTCATATACACGCAGCGCTCTCTGCTCCTGCAGCTCCATTGTAATGGCACAGCCTGTTTTAAATTGTCTTTCGTTGTCGTTCCTACCGAAGTGTATCACCTCACACTGCTCTGCACTGATCCCCATCTGCCTTACACCTGAACACTACACCAACGTGTCACTGTCCTGTTAGGGTTCCACACTCTCCTCCATAGACGTCAGAGTTCTTCCAGGTTCGGTGCCATCTACAAACATTGAGATTGTCATAGCGTCACAGTCCCCATGTAACAACTGAAATTCTGCCCCACACACACGAGTGTGAGCAAGTGAAATACTGATATATTCCTATGGACAGAGTCGACATGCTGTCAATGGAGCAACAAAAATCCTGCACACACCAGACGGAGCAAATGAAATATTGACAAACCACAGAGCAAAAGAAATCCGGATAGGTTCCGCTTAACGATATTCATCAGGGTATAATGTGATGAAGTTGAAAGCGTGTACTGTACCTTGAAGCGAGGGTGAATGCTGTTCTGAACTGACAGCTTACAAGCACCTGTGATATGAGAGGATGGCAGACCCAGAAACAGTATATTGCTATCGAGCTGGAGTCGGGTAATAAGTAGTTAAGAGAAAGAGGGTCCCAGAGTTGTGAATAGTTAATGTAAAATGTTCACTTTCAGAGTCAAAAAATAAATTGATGTTTTTATTTAAACAGTAGAATTTGGCAGACCTGTCCCTCATACTTTAAAAGTTTACAAAGCAAATTGAGCATTTCTTTATGTTTAGTTTAAATTACCAGATGAGCTCAATGTTGTGTCCTAACAATTGCTGTGCGTGTATCTGTGTGTCTCTGGGTGGGGCAGGTCTGGCAGTCTCTGTGGTGCTTAAAGTAATGCAATGTCACCCTCTGCTGGCCTCGTCACGCCACTGCACAGGCATTGGCAGAGGGTGAAAACTAACAGGGATTCATTCAGAGATGGGGAGGGAGAGGGCAGCTGCTCACAGCACCATCCAAACTGATGTCTTATCCATGTACTGATCGAAATGTCCTTTAAACGTTGTAGCTGTCCCTGCTTTCACCACTTCCTCTGGAAGTTCATTCCACACACATGCCAGCTTCTGTCTAAAATATTTACCTCTCGTGACTTTTGTAAATCTTTTTCCTCGCACCTTAAAATATCCCTCAGTTTTGAATCCCCAACTCTAGGGAAAAGACATCAGCCCTTCAGCTTATCTGTACCCCTCATTATTTTATAAACCTCTGTAAAGTTACCCCTTAGTCTCATACTCTCCAGTGAAACGAGTCCCAGCCGACCCAGCCTCTCCTTAAAGCTCACTCCCTCCTTTCCCAGCAACATACAGATTAATCTGTTCTCAACCCTCTCCAGCTTAATAATATCAACGTCAGTAATATCAAAGTGAACAGTCAAGGTGTTTTCTAAGGGTACGGGAAGTCCAAAACTAGAGGGCATAGGCTTAAGGTGAGAGGGGAAACATTTAAGAGTGACCTAAGGGGCAGCTTTTTCACCCAGAGGGTGGTGTGCCTTTGGAATGAGTGGGCAGGGTGACCAGACTGGACACAGTATTCCAGAAGAGGTCTCAACAATATCCTGTACAACCACAACATGACGTCCCAATTCTGATACTCAAAGGTCTGACCAATGAAGACAAGTGTGTTAAACACCTTCTTAACCACACTATCTATATGAGATGCAAATTTTAAAGAATTATACCTGACAGCTAGGTCTCTGTCCTACAACACTGCCAAAGGCTCTGCTTTTAATTTTATAGGTCCTGCTGTTGTTTGATTTACCAAATCCAATACCTCGCATTAATCCAAACTACACTCCATCTGCCACCCCTCAGCCCAGTGAGTGATATTACTGCCACCTCACCCTCCCTCTTCAATTTTAAAATGCCCATCCCTCTCCAGGATGCCTGCACACTCGGCCTTGATTTTCACAAAGACCCTGAGCTTGGTTTGCCTTGTGTGGTTAGGGCGAGGAGAGAGAGATTGCTGACACAGTCAGTGGAGAGGAGAGGCTGGACAGTAATCAGCGGCCTGGTGTCATTTCATTTTAGGAAGAGGGCAGTCGCACGTTAGAGGTGGGTAAGGGTGATCGGTGTGTTGTGACCAGAAGTAAAGCTCTTCCTTCGTCTCTGGTGTTCAGTAATAAATATCTATTTGAGACGCTTCATTGGGCAGATTGTGTCAGCAGGATTTCTTTTTCTCATATTGCAGACCACAGATAATAGCAATTAAAGATGTTTATAGTTAATTTCGATGGCACAGCACATGCACTCAATATCCTACAGTTGAGACAAATGTCTTGCATTTGTTAAAAAATGCAAAGTGTTGTTTGTAATTCAGTAATGGTAACCTGATTATAATAAATCCACACCAAGCTGAAAGTGGCCACTAAAATATGAACCAAAATCTGGGTATGGTAGTGTAGTGGGTAGTGTCCCTGTCTCTGAGCCAGAGCTCTGGATTTGATTCCAATTCCTGAAATTGTGTGGTAGTGTTCCTAGGTCTGGAATAGAAGGCCTGGATTCAAGTCCTGCCTGTTGCAGAGGTATGTCCCAGCATGTCTGAACAGACTGATGAACAAACCACAGAGGAGAATACTGTTACAGCTTTATGGGTATTGCAGAGTGATGCTAGTGTCCCAACCTCATTGCACAAAGGTCTAGATGTAAAGCTCACAGAAGTGCCTCATGATACATCTGAACAAACTGAATAAAATGGACTTATAATTGTGACTTGATGGAGAAGGAAGAGGTGTCAGTATTGAATTTCAGAATTTAGGCCCAGGATAACTGAAAGTACAGCCATTCGTGTTGATTGGGGCCATATTTCGCAGCAGTAGCGGTTTATAAAATCAGAATGGTCATGGATAGGGTGAGTAGTCAGCGTTTTTCCCAGATTAGGGGCGTCTAAAACTAGAGGGCATTGGTTGACAGTGAAAGGGGAACGTTTTTGAAAAGGCCTAAGGGGCACCTTTTCACGCAGAGGTTGGTGTGTGTATGGAATGAACTGCCAGAGGAAGTGGTGGAGGCTGGTACAAATACAGCATGTAAAAGGCATCTGGATGCTGACAGACCTGCAAAGCTTTTCCAGCAATTTATGCATTTCTTTAAAAATGCATGCATTTTAACTTAGGGATTCTGAATAAATTAAACATTTCAGTTTTTTAATGATGCGGGGCTATGTAAACATATTTCAAATCGGCCGAGACCATTTTCTGCGAAGGGTATGGCTCTGTGTATGACAGCAGCATTGATGCAACAACATGGAATAGGGAATGTGATGGAGACATAGTTTGGACCATGTACAAGGAGACCTCACATGGTCCAGTTTGGGAGAGGATGACATTATTGTGTGACTCAGCTGAGAAAGGGAGAAAATGTAATCTGTCCGAGAAGGAACGGCCTATTGTACTCTCTCTCCTTCATTGTTCCTCATCACAGCAATGTGTGCGAGCTAAAAAGAACTCTACAGTCATCGTTACCATTCTTATTGGAACAGAATCCCTGCAGTGTTGAAACAAGCCCTTCGGCCCAACAAATCCATACCAACCTTCCCAACACATTCCCCTATAGTTATCCCAGAGTAATACACCTAACCTAGAAACCCTTGAAAACTACAGACAATTTGGCATGATCAATCCATCTAAACTACACAGTTTGAGCTGTGGTAGGAAACGGGATCACCCATTAGAAGCTCACACAGACAGGGGGAGAATGTGTAAACTTCACACAGACAGTCACCCAAGGTTGGAATCGAACCCAAGCCCCTGGTGCTGTGAGGCAGCAATGCTAACCACCATGCTACCCTTTGGGTGATCCCTGACCAGCATCCATTGGAATCTGCTCACTGCCTAAAGCAAATGGAATTCAGCCAAATCCAACTCTCCCAGGATGGAATCCCATTGCTAGCAGCTGTGTGAGAACAATATCTTCAGAAGCAGAATGATGTTTTGGAAAATCTTGCAATTTTTCCTTTTGTCATGAGTTACAATAATATCTGGGCAAAGTTCTTTCAAGTTAAAGTTGCAGAGATTTTGTTTATTTGTGTGTGTGTGTATGTGTGTGTGTGTGTATGTGTGTGTGTGTGTGTGTCTGTGTGTGTGTCAGTGTTTTTAGAAAAGGAAATATTGATTATATATTTTCAACACCCAAACATCCATCTTTCCATCAGAGTTTGAGTAACATTGCTCTGGATCAAAAACGTGCTATTTGAGCAGATTACAGAAACTAGCCTGACTTGTTCCTAAAACTGACCCTGGCCCAGTCTGAGACCGATATGATCGGCATGACACCAACCTGGTTACATTTAACACCTGTTGTGAGCAGTGCAGGAGTGGGACGAGAAAAGCAAACAGTGACCCAAAAAGCCGGGGAACTACAGACCGGTGAGCCTGATGTCAGTGGTGGATAAATTGTTGGAGGGGATTCTGAGGGATAGAATTTACATACATTTGGGAAGGCAAGGGCTGATCGGAGTAGACAACGTAGCTTTCTGCATGGGAAATCATGTCTCATTAATTTGGTTAAGAGTTAACAAAGAAGATTGATGAAGGCAGTTTGGGTGACATTGTCTATATAGACCTCAGCAAGTTGTTCATTTAAAGAACAAAAAGCAAAGAAAATTTACAGCCCAGAAACAGGCCCTTCAGCCCTCCAAGCCTGAGCCGATCCAAATGTACTGTCTAAATCTGTTGGACAATTCCTAAGGATCTGATCCCTCTGCTCACTACTTACTCATGCATCTGTCCAGACGCATCTTAAATGAATCGACCTTGCCTGCCTCTACCACCTCTGCTGGCAACGCGTTCCAAATGCCCACCACCCTCTGTGTGAAGTGCTTACCGCGTGTATCCCCCTTAAACATTCCACCTCTCACTTTGAAAGCACGACCTCTCGTGACTGAATCCTTCAACCTGGGAAACAGCTTGTCTCTATCCACCCTGGCTATACACTTCATGATTTTGTAAACCTCAATCAGGTCCCCCCTCAATCTCCTTTTTCTCGTGAAAATAAGCCTAGCCTACTCAATCTGTCTTCATAGCTAGTATTTCATTCTGATTGGTAGACAAATGAGTAAGGTTCGGTCACTTGGGATACAGAAGAAGCTAGTTACAATTGGCTTGAAGGAAGAGGGATATTTTTCAGACTGGAGGCTTGTGAGCAGCAGTGTGCTGTAAGAATCCGTACTGAGTTCACTGCATTTCATCATTTATGTAAAGGATTTAGTTGTGAATATTGAGGACAGAGTAAGTTTGCAGATTATATCAGAATGGTGGTTTAGTAGATTATCTCAGAGTACAACAATATCATAAATAGATGGGAAAAAGGTGCAAGGAGTGACAGATGAAGTTTAATTTAGATAAATACGAGGTTTTGCATTTGTAGAAGGCAAATCAGGGCAGACATTATATACTTCATGGGCAGGTCCTGGGGCATGTTGTGAAACAAAGGGGCATAGGGCTGCAGGTGCATTGTTCCTTGAAAGTGGAGTCGCAGGTAGACAGTGTGGTGCTAAACACATTTGGCACATTTGTCTTAATCAGTCAGAGCATTGAGTATAGGGGTTGTGGTGGCATATTGTATCTGTACAGGATGTTGGTGAGGCCACTTTAAGAATATTGTGTACAACTCGGTTTTCTGCAGAAATGACTTACACATATGTTCCAGGACTGGAGGTTTGACTGCAGGGAGAGGCTGATTCCGTTGAGGTGTTTCCCCCCGGAGTGTCAGAGGTTGAGGGGTAACATTACAGATGTTTATAAAACCAGCAGGGGCATGGATATTCTGAACAGC
The DNA here is from genome assembly GCF_037043375.1 of Chiloscyllium plagiosum. Taxonomy (NCBI): domain Eukaryota; kingdom Metazoa; phylum Chordata; class Chondrichthyes; order Orectolobiformes; family Hemiscylliidae; genus Chiloscyllium; species Chiloscyllium plagiosum. The sequence continues at coordinate 88,743 of NW_028270254.1, read as the reverse complement.
CACGTTCTGCTCCCCAGGGTAGGGGAGTCCAGAACAAGAGGGCATAGGCTGAAGGCGAGGGGGATTGATTTAGAAGAGACCTGAAGATAAATGTTTCACACAGAGAGTGGTGTGTGTACAGAAAGTGCTGTTAGGGGAAGTGCTGAAGGCGGTTACAATCGCACATTTAAAAAGTATCTGAAAGAGGAGGGATATTGGCCAATTGCTGGCAAATGGGACTGGATCAGATTTGATATCTGATCGGAGTGAACAGATTGGACTAACGGGTCTGTTTCCGTTCTGCCTGACTCTCTTATTCTATAAGAGGGATGGTGAAAATTTCTGAAAGGACCTTTCAAGTAGGAATTCTCTTCACTGGAAGTTTATCGTGCCTCTATGTTCACATTGATTGAAAGATGCGTTAGGTAAATATTTGGTAGAGAAGTGAATAACGGATAATGGGATATAGACAAAAAAGTAGGCACAATTTTAGTGCCTGGTGGAGAAGGGTCAAAATGTCTAATGACCCTCTCCTGCTCCTCAGTCCCATATTCTCGTGTTCCATCCAGCCCCTCATACCTGCTGGACAGGAACAGTTGGAGGCCACTTACTCCTATAACCTGGTGCACGGAAACAGAGGAGACCATTTGGCCCTTGAAGACTGCCCCACATGTTTCGAGGTGATTTGGGAAATATAATTGGAAAACCCAGGCACGGGTATGAAAGAGGCCCCTCATCTCTCTTTACAGAGCTTCCCCTCTCTGCAACTTGTGCTTCATTTGTTGGTCATGTTGTAGACCCAGATTCACTGTGAATGCAGCCCCCATACCTCACTCAGCGCTGGCTCACAAAATCCTCTGGTCTCCCTGTCTGCAATATTCAAAACCATAACATTCAGGAAAATAACACCCACTAACTTTCCAATAACAGAATGGGCGAAGATCAGATACAGGGGCAGGTCGTTCACTCCCCAAGCCTGCCTTGCCCTTCACTAAGATCATGACTGATCTGCTCTTGGTCTCAAATCCTCTTCCATACCCAATACTTCATAGCCCTCACCTCTCTGACAGGTCAATATCCAGTACCTCCTCTTCAAATACTTTCAGTCATCTAACTCCCCGAACACTCTTGAGACGAGAAATCCTGGCATTCAATCCCATCTGTTTGAAGAAAACACTTGCTGCTCCGATACCATGGCCTATTGATATGAACAAAAGAGGTTGAGACAAGGGTTCAGGTACAAACTGACTGGCCCTGATACCAAGGCAATGGTTGGCTTCTGTTGACATCAAAGAGCTTAACAAAACTGGACTTAATGGGAATCAGAGTAAACTCTCCAGTGTTTGGAGTCAAACATGGCACAAAGGAAGATGTTCATCATCTCCGTCCTGTGTCAGCTCTGCGGGAGATCCTCAGGGTAGCTTCCTCTTCACAAACAGCTTCAGCTGCTTCATCAGTGTCTACCCAGCCCCACCCTCCCCACCATAAGATCAGAAGTGGGGATGGTCACTGAAGATTCCACAATGTTCAGCACATTTTGTTGCCCGTCAGCTCCTGAACTGGTCTGTGTCCATGAGCAGCAAGACCTAGACTCCATTGAGACTTGTGCTGTTAACGTGTCTGTAACATTCGTGTAACAGCACTGCCTGACACTGCACATTGCTACAGTGAAATAGAGTTCATTCAGCAACACACGCTGGTTTCACAGGAATATGAGGAAGCCATTCAGCCCATTGACATTATTGGAGAAGAACAGGGACAGCCTGTTCAGTGCCTCCAACCTATTACTCAGGAAGAGAAGGAGTCTAGTGTGATGGACCACACAAGAGCCCCTCGACAATATTTGAAAGCGGTAGCGTAGATTCTAATGTTTTCTTAATTTAAAGGGAATGTAAAGGGTCTGTTCCAGATGCAATGTGACAGGTCAAACTACTCGGTGTGAAGCTAAACACTATTTATTTAAACACGAAAGATAAAATGAAAGCAAAGAAAGAGGAAATTAGAATAACTTAATTCTATTGGACAAGTTAACAGAATAATTGATCGTGGAGCTATTACTAATGAACTGGCCCGATACACGAAAATCCCATAAACACAGCCCTTGGCAAAACTGAGTATTCAGTCACAGATTGCCACAGACTCAAAGATCCTAATCTGTGAGAGCTGGCCACATCCATTCAGGCTGCACTAAAATAAATCCAAGGCCTCCCTCGCTGTTTACTCAGTGGTCTTAACTAACCAGCTTGTTAATGATCATTCAATCTCTCTCTTCAAAGAAACCAGAACAAAATAATTCTTAAAGCTGCAGCATCATCACACTTGTCAGTACATCGACCTATTAAACAGGAACCAGGGGTAACCAGTCAGGCCCTTGGCCCTGTCCAATTGAACAAGGAATAAGTCATTCAGTCCCTTGAGTCAATTACACAGAAACAGAACGAGGCCATTCAGCCCCTTGAGTTACTTACACATGAACAAGAGGAGGCCATTCAGCCCATTGAGCCACTTATACAGGAACAGTAGGAGGCCATTCCCACCTCAATGCACTTACACGGGGGCAGAATGAGTTAATTGATGCTGATTCTGATGAATGGCTTATGCCCAAAACGTCGTTTGCCCTGCTGTGCTTTTCCAGCAATTGATGCTCCACTCTGATCTCCAGCATGGGTAGTCCTCACTGTCTCCTAATAGATGCTCTAACATGATGAACAACTGGAGCTGAGGTTGCACAGACAGGCTGCTCCATGTTGTTCCTCCTGGCTCCATTGCTCATGACACACACGTGGGACTTTAACATGGTTTTCTCGCAGTGAGGAGGGAAGCCATATGTCTTGTGTGAAGTCTTAAGAAGGCACCTTTCATTTCCGAGAAGACAGCCTGCTGTTCATTATGCAGGACGGAAGCTGTTGGGAATGGCTACCTGTTTCAGATGGAAGGTATTGTGGCTGCTGTTGGGGATTGTGAGCAACCTGACGTTCAGTACGGGCTCACCCGCCGACTGCACAATAACATGGGGAGAGTTAGTAAAAGCATATAGACTATTAGGAAGGTCACATTAGAGTGATGAATGGACTCACTAAGTTCAAATAATGCTGATATTACTCATGTTGATCTTGTCTAGTGCACGTCAGTTCCGTGTAACTTGTGTGCCTTACTCTGTCCAAGTCTATGTCCACCCTATGATCTGTCTGGCCATGCTTACGATGACCTGTATCCACTGCTCATAAATAAAGTGTTTCCCTGTACTGAGGTACACGTGGCAATAAATCAAACCAATCAATCCTGGGTAAAGCATGGAATTTCTCAACCTATCAATGTCTCTTTTGCAAATAAGTGATCGCTGCCACTCCTCGTGTTTCAGCGTCACTATTTCTTCATCCCTTACATCTCGACAGGTTAAACACTTAGCTTCTTCACTCTATCCTCATGTTACCATCACCCGTGTCTGTGGTAAGGAGATCATTCCTTACAAAGGAGATCAAATCTGTAGAGATTGCCCCAAATGCTCTCTCAGCATGGCTCTGAAACTGCAGGAAGATGGCTTTACTTATGTTCTCGAATCATCATAAAATGAAGGACAGCATACCATTGACTGTACCCATTACCTACACAGGGTTTGATTCGGAGCAGTCAGCATAGATTTGTGAGTGGGAGATCATGCTTCCCAAATTTGTTCGAGTTCTTTGATGAAGTGACCAGGAAGGTTGATCAGGACAGAGGGGTAGATATAGTCTCTATGGATTTCAGTAAGGTCTTTGATAAGGTCCCATACAACAAGCTGCTCTGGAAGTTTCCATCACGTGGAATGCTGGGGGAAGTGGCCAATTGGATACACAGTTGGTTTGATGGTAGAAAGCAGAGGGTTTAGTGGAAGGATGCTTGTCAGACTGGAGGCTGGGTCCATTGTTGTTTGTTATCTGTGAATTGGTTGTGAATGTACAAGTTATGATTAGAAAGTTTGCAGATGACACTAAAGTAAGTGGGAGCATGGTCAGTGAGGAAGTTTATCAGAAATTGCAGCAGGACCGTAATCAGGTGGGGAAGTGGGCCGAGAAATGGCAAATGGAATTTAATATAGATGCGTGAGGTCTTACATTTTGCGAACTCAACGCAAGGTAAGAGTTTCATGGTGAATGGGAGGATCTTCAAGGGTGTAGTGGGCAGAGAGACCTTGGGGTTCAGGTGCACGGTTCTCTGAGAGTGGAGCCACAGGTAGACAGGGCAGTGAAGAAGGTATTTGGCACATTGGCCTTCATCAGGCAGGACATGGAGTACAGAAGTTGGGAATTTATGTTGCAGTTACACAGGACTTTGGTAAGGCCGCACTTGGAGTATCGTGTTCAGTTTTGTCACCTTGTTATAGGGAGGACACTATTAAATTAGAAAGAGTGCAGAAGAAATTTTCAAGGATGTTGCCAGGACCCAATGGTCTGAGTTATAGGGAGGGGTTGGACAAGCTCGGACCTTTTCTTTAGCATGTAGGAGACTGAGAGAGTCCTTATAGAGCTGTATAAGATCACGATGGTAGGGTTAATGCTCTCAGTCTTTTTCCAAGGTTTAGAGAATCGAGAACGAGAGACGATCAGTTTAAGGTTAAAGGGGAAGGATTAAAAGGGAAGCTGAGGGACCACATATTTACATAAATGGCTGGTGTACGGATGAGCTGCCAGCAGATGTGGTTGGGGGGTACATTAACAACATTTCAAACGCATTTGGATAAATATGTGAATAGGAATGGACTGGAAGGATATGGGCCAACTGCAGGGAATTGGGGTTAGCGTGGATGGACATTTACATGGTGGAGTCGAACCCTTCTGTTAATTAAAAACAAACACCCAGAATAGCTCGCCTCACCTCGTAATCTGTTAAAATATGATCGACACAGATCTCCTACATTCCACGTTTTATACAAAAATTAACAAGTTAGTTTCTTAACTTTAAAAGTGAACACTAAACGATAACTATTCACAAATACAAGCCCCTCCTTTCTTAGCTACTTACTATCTGACTCCGACTCTGTAAAAATATTCTGTTCCAAAAGCCCACATATTAAACATTACAATCTCAAGACCACACCGTCTCTATCTTCCCCGCTGTGTTCACTCTTCCAGCTGCTGATCTCCCTGGGTCATTTTTTATTGCAAGTAGGTTTGACATGAACATGTATCTTTGAAAGAGAGTGTTTGAGATGGCCAGTTAGCACTCCTGCTCTACAGCAGTTACTCTGTTGTTGGATGGCAGTGGCTCTCCCTCTAGTGTTCAAATGCTGGGTTTATATACTCCCCATGATACAACAATTCTCATAATTTGATTGCTTTCCAGGTGTCTAAACAATAATATTCAAATTCCGTTGGCTTCTGGTATCCTGACCATTATTTAAACACTTTGGTTTTATTTGAATTGTTGTCAAACCAGCAACCAAAACTCAGGTATCCATTTCACAGCTAACTGTGACATATGGAACAATCTGACATTTAGCTGTCATCTGTGCTGTACTTTCTATTCAACAAAACCCGTTCTGTCTTAAAGTGAGCTGACATGCTTTCTGCTTCATAAGACATCCCTCCTTCAGAAAAAAAACATCAGAATGAAAAGATGGCTTCGTTTCTTTTCTTCTAATTCTTAATCCCATTATTATGAAATACAAAAGTATTAATCTCAGTTATATCAATCATATTAATCTTACACACCTATATAAACTGGAATACGTCAAATCTTATCTAAACTTTTTCCTTTAAATCCACGATAACACATCTGCTATCACATTTTAGGACCCACAGCATGTACATTTTGTAAGTTTAAAGTCGGTGTGATAAGACTCCAATGAAATGCTCTCATATTCTGGTCTTTAAATATTCCAAAAAACGCGAGAGGTTTGTCGTTGTCCACAACCATCTCCGACAATTTATTTGTCACATAAACATTAAAATATTGTCAGGTCAGTTCGAAACTTAATCATCCTTTTTCAATAATGGAGAATGGTGTATTTTTTCTTTCTGGTGGATATTGCGTTTTTTCGACAAGTAGCCAATTAGCCATTCAATTCTATCATCATCTTACTGTATCAATACAACTCCAACCCCTATATCCCTAGAAGCAAATAGAATTTTGAAAGGGTTTCAAAATATTTGTTGTAGCTAAAACTGGTGCGGTGATTAATCCTGCTTTAAAATTCTCAAATGCCTCCTGGCATTGTTCTGTCCACCACAATTATGTTTCCTTCTTTACTAAGTCCATCAGTGGTGCCAATACGCTGCTGAAGTTTGGAACAAACTCCCGATCGAATCCACTCAGTTCCAAAAATGCTCTTTCATCGAGGATGGTCGTGGAAATTCCTCAAAGCCCTTTGTCTTTGTGTTCCATGGGGGTCAACCTTCCATGTCCAATGTAATGTCCCACGAACGTCACCTCTGCCTTCGCGAATTCAGTTTTCTTTAAGTTTATTACAAAGTTTGCTTCTTGTAAACATTCAACATGCTCTGGCAGCTGCAACACGTGAGCTTTCAATCACTTGCTAAAAATCACTACATCATACAGATAAACTACACAATTTGTCCATCTGACCATAACTCTGTTCCTGAGTCCCTATACCTGGCATTGAACGGGATTCCTATCACTGGTGACAATACTAATACGTCATCCCCACAGGAAATCGTCAAAATTTCAGAGTTTTTATCTGCCACGTGCTTCATTCTATACTGTGCGCTTCAGGTGTTGTTTAGCTAACTCACCTACTCCATCAAATCTCTCCCTCACCTCACATATATAATCCGAGTCTCTGACTTCGGTCCTGGCAATTTATATTCAATTAATTCCAAAGGAACTCTGACTTCAAATATTAACTCAAAGGAAGTAAACTGAGTAGATTTATTTGGGGCAAATAATTTTTGTCTAATGGCAAACAATTTAATGAGACACCTTCATTCCAATCATTCCGGTAATCCTGACAGTACGCTGTTAGTATGGTCTTCAGCGCCTGATGCTAACTTTCCAAGGGTGCCTGGGATTCAGGATGGGACACCCTTGATTTGAAGTGCTGAATGACTAAGCTATCCATGACTTCCTTAAACTATCCATGACTTCCTTGAACAGCTGAGCGGTAAAATGAGACCTTGGTCTGATTGAATCTCTCAGCGGAGCCCACAGTGAGTAAAGAAAGCTACCAACTCCTCCACCTCCCTTTTTACCTTAACACTCCATAATAGTTAAAAATCACACAACACCAGGTTATAGCGCAACAGTTTTAATTGGAAGCATACAAGCTTTTGGAGCGTCGCTCCGAAAGCTATCTCTGAAAGCTAGCGCAACCCACCCATACCCATACATTTACCCCTTACCTAACACTAGGGGCAATTTAGCATGACCAATTCACCTGACCTGCACATCTTTGGACTGTGGGAGGAAACCGAAGCACCCGGAGGAAACCCACGCAGACACGGGGAGAATGTGCAAACTCCACACAGTCAGTCGCCTGAGGCGGGAATTGAACCCGGGTCTCTGGCACTATGAGTGCAGCAGTGCTAACCACTGTGCCACCGTGCCGCCCACAATCTTGTTACTATACAGTCTGGAAAAATCCTGGGTATTTTTCTTTTAACTCCCCAATTCCCTAGTTTTTCTTTTGCCTTCTGCAACACAAGGGGTGCCACGCCCAACTTGGATCCTGTTAAATCGTTCACAAGAACAAACTGTATTCCTGGAAATGACACTCTGTTACTCACTGTCACTGTTACTTCCCCAACCTTGATTTGGCATTCCAACCTGATGTTACACAAGGGAATGCTTAATTTCTAACCCCATTCCACAAATTGTCACGATCTTGATTAATACGTCAGAAAGAGTGAAAATACTTTCATCTCTCACGATTAGAGGCCGAGAGAAAGTGAGGGCTGCAGATGCTGGAGATGAGAGTTGAAAAGTGTGGGGTTGGAAAAGCATAGCCAACCAGGCAGCATCCGAGGGGCAGAAGAGTTGACTTTAAATCCTTCTCAGGAAAGTGTGGGATGGGGTAACGGAGGGGGAAGGGGGCCGAGAAATAAATAGTAGGATGGGTGTGGAGCTGGGTGTAAGATAGCTTGGAAGGCGATAGGTAGACGCAGGTGGGGTGTCATGGTGGTAGGTCGGAGAGGAGGGTGTTGTGGATAGGTGATAGGACAACTAGAACCCTCAAACTAGAACCATCATCAACGTTGACTTCACCAAATTTCAAATCTCCCCTCCACCAACCTCTCCCAGATCCAACCGTTCAACCTAGTATTGCCATCTTGAACAGCCCTAACTGGCCAGCTTGCTTCCCACCTACCGACTCCATCCTCCCAACCGACATATCATTATTACTCCCACCTACATCTTCTTATCGCCTTCCCAGTGACCATCCCACCAGCTCAGCTACTACCCTCGAATTTATCTTTCAGCCCCTTTGTCCCCCCACCATGTTCCTGACGATGGGTTTCCGCCTGATATTCGATTGTCCTGCTGTTCAGATGCTGCCTGATCTGTTGTGCTTTTCCGGCGGCTCACTTCTCAACTATTAGAGACTGAGCAGATCCCGTATCTCACAAAATTATAACTTCTTGTCCAACTCCCCCTGATCTTTCTGAGTAAACTTTATCTACAGAGGTGAATTCTTTAGAGAGATTAGGCACTGCCTCCATACCCAGCCCTTGCAGAGGCTTTGCAATTTCCCGCAGCTCCTCGCCTCCACTTGGGGTCTCCTTTACCAGTTTTACTAATGCCACTGGCCTAGCCTCTTCTACCACATCTTTCCCCAAAATGCCTTCCTTCAACGACCATCACAGTGTGTCCCAGCTTACTGCAGTGAAAACACCTTTTCCCAGTGCCCTTCTTAAACCATCGGCACTGTCATTTTATGTATTACACTGCCTTATACTGAGAACACCTGAGGCCTTTCACCTCCTTTCAACCCCTTTGGGCTTCTTTTTTCACTTGTGGTAAACTATTGTGCGCTACTGTTCGCTTTGTAATGTGTGAACTTTCCTTCTCCCAATTTTTATCCTTCATAGTATGAAAATTCTCCCGGTAGCTAAATTTCATCTCATGCACCAATGCATATTTACTTGCCATTTCTGCCGCGCTTCTCACTTCTTGAACTTTCTGTTCGTGCACATAAAATCTTACCATCTCTGGAAGTGAGTCTTTAAACTTCTCCAGCAGAATAATCTCCCTTCGAGCCTCACAGGTCTTATCCATTTTTAAGTCCAACACCCAACTATCAAAATGACTGTAGTTAATTCTTTCAAACTTAACATAAGTCTGACCAAGTTCCGTTTCAATTTTTATGAACCACTGTCTATGTGCTTCTGGTACCATTTCATAACCAATCAAAATAGCCAATTCGACATCTGCATAATCTCTTGATCCCTCATCTGACAGTGCTGCACATATCTCACCAGCTGTGCCCACCAGCTTAGTCTGAACTAGCATTACCCGCAAGTTCACTGGACACATAATCTGCCGAGTCATTTTTTTTCAAATGAAATAAAAAAGGTTTTGAAATTTTTCTCACCGAAATATGGCAAAGTACTAACATAGTTGTATACATCCCGATGTTCTCCCTTCAACTCCATTAATTTAACTTATAGTCTAATTCACAACTTCTGAATCTCAAATTCTCTCTCTCTTTCTTTTCCCTCTCCTCTTTTTTCTAACTCTGTTTCCGTCTCTTTCTTTATCTTCTAACTTCAGTTGCTATATTTGCAATGTAAGTTTTTTCTAACTCGATTGCACTTGTCTGTTTCTCTGATACATCAATGTGCTTGACCAACTACATTATAATTTCAGCTTTCCTTCTGTCCGTGGTTAAACCCAATTCCAACCTATTTGCTAATTCTAATAAATGTCCTACTTCTGTCTTTCTCAACTTTCTTGGCAAATTTGGGAACCTCTTTAGTAATGTTAAGAGCCATTTCCCTCAGTTTTAATTTAAACAACCACCAGTAAACAAAATTAAACAGATTTTCCGTCCGGTTTTATTTGAAGAACTAGGTCACTAATTGCAACGTGTTGGAATTTGCTGGGACATTTTGTACCCGAAATCTGTTCAAATCTACCCAAGTCCCTTATGGCAGGGCCCCGAACTGTGAAGACATCTATGTCGAGCACTTCTGTTAATTAAAACCACAAACCCAAAAAAGCTCACCTCACCTCGAAATCTGTTAATACATAAGTGACAAGAACTCCCAAATTCCACTAATAAAAGAAAAATAACAGTTTTCATGTATGCAAGTTAGCTCGCTGTGCTTGAAGGGTTGTTTCCTGACGATTCGACACTATGACTAATTAACATCATCAGTGAGAGGCTCTGCTGAAGCGCTGGTGGTATGTCGCGCCTCTCTATTTATAGGTCTTGGGTTCTTAAGATGGGTGATGTCATTTCCAGTTCGTTTGTTTTACAAGAGAAGGTAGATAGGATCTAAATTGCTGTGTTTATTGACGGACTTCTGGTCAGAATGCCATTTCTCTAAGAACGTCCTTGCATGTCTTAGTATGTGTGTGCGTTGTCCCAATCAAAGTGGTGCCCTTCTTTGTGTGTATGTATGGAACATAGTGATAATGGGTCATGTCTTTTGGTGGCCAGTTGGTGTTCATGTATCCTGGTATCACGACAACAGGACAGTTTCAATGGCGGAAGAATGATTTTATATACACTGTTTAATTAATGTATGTGTGCAGATATGTAACATTTTTCATATGTGCACAACACATATAGAGTTATAGGGTAGCCAGGAAGGACCTGAAGAGAGAGCTAAGAGCAGCAAGGAGGGGACATGAAAGGTCCTTATTCGGTAGGATTAGGGAAAACCCTAAGGCTTTCTATAGGTATGTTAGGAGTAAAAGAATGACTAGGGTTGGAATAGGTCCAGTCAAGGATAGTAGTGGGAAGTTGCGTGTGGAGGCGGAAGAGATTGGGGAGACACTGAATGAATACTTTTCTTCAGTATTTACTCAGGAACAGGGCATTGTCGTCGATGTGAATACTGAGTCACAAATAAGTAGAATGGATGGCTTTGAGGTATGTAGAGAAGAGGTGTTGTAAATCCTGGAAAAGGTGAAAATAGATAAGTCCCCTGGGCCTGATGGCATTTATCCTAGGATTCTCTGGGAAGCAAGGGAGGAGATTGCAGAGCCATTGGCCTTGATTTTTATGTCCTCTTTGTCTACAGGAGTAGTGCCAGAAGACTGGAGGATAGCAAATGTGGTTCCCTTGTTCAAAAAGGGGAGTAGGGATAACCCTAGTAACTATAGGCCGGTGAGTCTCACTTCTGTTGTGGGCAAAGTCTTAGAGAGAATTGTAAGGGATAGGATTTATGCACATCTGGATAGGAATAATGTGATCAAGAATAGTCAGCATGGTTTTGTGAAGGGCAGATCGTGCCTCACAAACCTTATTGAATTCTTTGAAAAGGTGACGAAGGAGGTTGATGAGGGGAAAGCGGTAGATGTGGTATATATGGATTTTAGTAAGGCGTTTGATAAGGTTCCCCATGGTAGGCTACTGCAGAAAATACGGAGATATGGCATTGAGGGTGAGTTGGAGGTTTGGATTAGGAATTGGCTGGATGGAAGAAGACAGAGGGTAGTAGTTGATGGCAAAGTTTCTTCATGGAGTGCCGTCACTAGCGGTGTTCCGCAAGGATCTGTTTTGGGACCATTGCTGTTTATCATTTTTATAAATGACCTGGAAGAGGGGTTAGAAGGTTGGGTGAGCAAGTTTGCGGATGATACGAAAGTCGGAGGAGTTGTTGACAGTGAGGAAGGATGTGGCAGGTTACAGCAGGATATAGAGAAGCTGCAGAGCTGGGCAGAAAGGTGGCAAATGGAATTCAATGTAGCTAAGTGTGAGGTGATTCACTTTGGGAAGAATAACAAAAAGATGGGGTACTGGGCTAATGGTCGGATACTTGGTAGTGTGGATGAGCAGAGGGATCTTGGTGTCCATGTACACAGATCTCTGAAAGTTGCCACCCAGGTAAATAGTGCGGTGAGGAAGACATATGGCGTACTTGCTTTTATTGGTAGAGGAATTGAGTTCCGGAGTCCTGAGGTCATGATGCAGTTGTATAAGACTCTTGTGCGGCCGCATCTGGAATATTGTGTGCAGTTTTGGTCGCCATACTATAGGAAGGATGTGGAGGCACTGGAACGGGTGCAGAGGAGGTTTACCAGGATGTTGCCTGGTATGGAAGGAAGATCGTATGAGGAAAGACTGAGACACTTGGGGCTGTTTTCATTAGAGAAAAGAAGGTTTAGGGGTGACTTGATTGAGGTGTACAAGATGATTAGGGGGTTAGATAGGGTTGACAGTGTGAACCTTTTCCCGCGTATGGAGTCGGGTATTACAAGGGGGCATAGCTTTAAATTAAGGGGGGGGGGGGTAGATATAGGACTGAAGTTAGGGGTAGGTTCTTCACTCAGCGAGTCGTGAGTTCATGGAATGCCCTGCCAGTAGCAGTGGTGGACTCTCCCTCTTTATGGGCATTTAAGCGGGCATTGGATAGGTATATGGAGGATAGTGGGTTAGTATAGGTTAGGTGGGCTTGGATCGGCGCAACATCGAGGGCCAAAGGGCCTGTACTGCGCTGTATTCTTCTATGTTCTATGTTCTATGTTCTATTCTAAATGAACAACGGAGACACAGTTAACTGAAAGTGATGCATATGATGTCTAAAATTTATAAAACATTAAAACATCATTTGATTCTCATCTAAAATGATATGTTCCCCTTCTCTCAACGTTCCCTCCTTTTCTGGAAATCTCCACTCCAATCTCTCATTCTTATCAGGATGTGTATTATAAATTCTTGCTTCTGGTGTCCCAGCTTATTTCAGTTAATCCCCTTTCTACCAGAATTCAATATATTGGCCTGTTGGGTACTTTCCAAAGCTAGTGTCTGTCACATTATTGGAGATAAAATTTCTGGCATCAGACCCAGCATTTGAACATATTGCTCCGTTGTACATGCACTGTACATAGGACCACAGCACACAGAAGTTTCCAAAACATTGGGGGATGTTCTACTACTTCTTTCAATAATCTAGATTTCTCATATTTCACATTTCATCATCTATATCCTCTCTCTCTCTTTCTCTCCTTGTAGCGAGTTAAGAAATTTACCAATTATTCTTTGCGTCCCTTCTCTCAAAGCTCCTTCTTTAGGTTTATATCTATTGCTCTCTTCTTGATGTAATGTGATTATAATTGAGCAATGTAACTACAAAGAAATTTGGAAGGAGCTGGTCACAGTCAATTGGAAGGGGAACTGAGCAGGGCAGACCATGTAACAGCAAAAGCTGGAATTTCTGGGGATTTTTTTTTTAGATTAGATTACAATGTGGAAACAGGCCCTTCGGCCCAACAAGTCCACACCGACCCGCCGAAGCAAAACCCACCCAGACCCCTATATTTACCCCTTACCTAACACTACGGGCAATTTAGTATGGCCATTTCACCTGACCCTGTGCATCTTTGGTCTGTGGGAGGAAACCGGAGCACCCGGAGAAAACCCACGCAGACACGGGGAGAACATGCAAGCTCCACACAGTCAGTCGCCTGAGGCGGGAATTGAACCCGGGTCTCTGGCGCTGTGAGGCAGCAGTGCTAACCACTGTGCCACCGTGCCGCCCCATATTTTGGAGGATATCAGAAATTCTCCCAAAGGAGATGAAACATACTCATGGCAGGACAAGGCAACCATGAGTAATAAGGCATCAAACCAAAAGAGGAAACATACAATGTGGTGAAGATGATTGGGAATCCAGAGAATTCAGTGGTTCTGAAACGACAGAAGGCTGACATCACTGACACTGCAGAGCTCTTAATCATGGTCAGGGAGAGAAACAGAGGGAATTGCATTCACTTTAAACACAGAAGATGGTATTACTAAGGAAAAAGATTCAGATGAATTAAACAATTGAATTAAAATCAGTTAATTGGTTTTGCAGAATGTGTCAGATTGAAGGCATTACCCGGGGAGAGACCCTCAGCAGAATGAAAGTATGAAAATGGAAGTGTTACCACATCAGAAACCAGAGTAGGTCACTGAGTACATGACTGATGGGTGAATGGGTCTCGTTGTGAACTAAGGGACAGAGAGTAGAATTGCATTGCAGATATTGCATCTCAAAACTGCGTAGCTATGTAGTGCTGTAGACTACAGCAGCAGGAGAAGCAGAACAGCATTCAACCACAACCTGTAACTTTTAGCCTCGAATAATTTCCTCAGTCTGCCATTGCCATCAATACGATCTATGTTTCAGTAATGACTGTGGGTGAACATGACTGGATCAGAGCCACGTGAACCTAAACCTGACGCGAACCCATTAAAGCTACCACACTTGACTAACAGATCTGATCGAAGCTCCGCAATCCTGTCACGTTCTGTCATAAATGGTGATGAATTATTAAACAAATGACTGGAGCAAAGGGATCCACAAATATCCCCATCCTCAGTAATCAAACAGCTCTGCACATCAGTGTAAAAGACCAGGATGTGGTAGCTGCACCAACCTCAGCCAGAAGTGTTGAGTTGATGAACCACCTCACCCTCGCCATGATACCCGCAGAATCACAGATGCCAGTCTTCAACCAAGTCAACTTGCTGTACGTGACATGAAGAAACAGCTGAACACAGTACGTACGAAAAAGACAATGGTCCCTGACCCCATTCCTGCAATAGGACTGAAGACTTGTGCTGCACAACAAGCCGTGTTCCTGGGGAAGCTGTTTCATTCCAGCTCCAACTCTGACATCGCCCTGGTAATGTGGAAAATTACTCAACTATGTCCAGTTCCTATGACGATTATAATTACAATCTGAGCAGTTACCTCCCCCTCAGTCCCACCATGACACTCAAATTGGTGTGAGTTCTTTTTGACAGAGTTATTAAATAGCACAGAAATAACCTGCTCAGTATGATTTCAGATAGGTCCCCGTGTAGAGATGGTGCTGCTGTGGAAAGGTCACTGGATTACTAATCCAGTGCTCTGGCAGCTGGTGTAAATTGAACACAATTGACAAAATATTAAGATGCAAAATCTGGTGTCCGTAAATAATGACCTTCAAGCCAATGTCGATTGTACACACCAATTTGCTTCACAAATGTAATTTCAGAAAGTGAATCTCCCGTGCTTTCCTGGTCTGGCCTAAACGTGACTACAGACACACAGACATGTGGTAAACTTTTCAATGGTCTCTGATTCCGCCAACCAGGACATTCTATTGTATCAAACTGTTCCGGGGTCTAAAGGATAAAACCAGACAGAACACCCGGCCCCAGCCTCAGTATCGGAAAAGGCAATGAGAAACACAGTCCTGTTGACCCTGCAGAGACCTCCTTCCTAATATCTGAGAGCTTGTGACAACATTTACAGACTGCACAGAAACATCGGGAATGGAGTAGGCCATACAACACATTGAGCCTTCCCCATTCCAGTTCATGTTCAAACATCTCCTCAATGCACTTTTCCCCCACACTGTACACATCCCTTAATGTGTTTAACCGTGGGAAGCGATAAAGTAGGAAGTGCAGTAGTCCATTTGGTCTGTCGAGTTTTCTACCCAATTCAATATAATGATACCTGGCCCTTTATTTCCATATCGTTCTCCTTCTCTCCCACCATTCCTTTACTGTCTCTACGTCCGTATTTATATTCAGTGTCTTGGCTTCCAGATTCGAGTGCATTCCCCAGGTTCACCAGACGCTGAGAGCAGACATTTATTGTCATCTCATTGCAGAATGGTCTGTCTGTACCTAATACTGTGGAGCCTTGTTTTAGACACCAGAGCCTGGGGAATTATTATCCCTGCTTCCAAACCGTCTCACCCTGTCAGAGCTTTATATATCTCACTGAGATCTCCACCCATTTTCCTAAACCCCATGGAATACAGGCCCAGTCGCCCCAAACTCTGCTCCCACAACAAGCCTGTCATCACAGAGATCCGTCTGGTCATCCTTCACTGCTCTCGCTCAATGTCAGGTTTGTCCTTTATTAGGTACTGAGACCAAACCTGCACACAATACTGCACAGTGTTTGAGACGGGGTCTCAACAACACTCTGTACAGCTGCAGTTAGACACCCTTACTCCTGGATTCAAATCCCCCTGAAATGAAGGTCAGCACATCATTGATCTTCCTGCCTGCTTTCTGCTCGTGCAATATTGCTTTCAGTGACTGGTGTACAGGGAGATCCAGATCCTTTGCAATGTTGCAGCTCCCCACTTGGTGGTAAAAACAATGACTGCAGATGCTGGAAACCAGATTCTGGATTAGTGGTGCTGGAAGAGCACAGCAATTCAGGCAGCATCCGAGGACAGGCAAAATCGACGTTTCGGGCAAAAGCCCTTCATAAGGGCTTTTGCCCGAAACGTCGATTTTGCCTGTCCTCGGATGCTGCCTGAATTGCTGTGCTCTTCCAGCACCACTAATCCCCACTTGGTGGGTCTATAGAGTTCATTCAGCACCTCACGCTGGTTTCACAGGAATATGAGGAAGCCATTCAGCCCATTGACATTATTGGAGAAGAACAGAGACAGCCCATTCAGAGCCTCCAGCCTATTACTCAGGAAGAGAAGGAGTCTAGTGTGATGGACCACACAAGAGCCCCTCGACAATATTTGAAGGCGGTAGCGTAGATTCTAATGTTTTCTTATTTTAAAGGGAATGTAAAGGGTCTGTTCCAGATGCAATGTGAATGGTCAAACTACTCGCTGTGAAGCTAAACACTATTTATTTAAACATGAAAGATAAAATGAAAGCAAAGAAAGAGGAAATTAGAATAGCTTAATTCTATTGGACAAGTTAACAGAATAATTGATCGTGGAGCTATTACTAATGAACTGGCCCGAACAGTGTGGAAACAACTCCACACCGACCCGCCGAAGCACAATCCACACAGACCCATTCCCCTACATTTACCCCTTCACCTACCACTACGGGCAACTTAACTTGGCCAATTCACCTAACCTGCACATTTTTGGACTGTGGGAGGAAAACAGAGCACCCGGAGGAAACCCACGCAGACACGGGGAGAATGTGCCAACTCTACACCGAGAGTCACCTGAGGCAGGAATTGAACGGGGGTCTTTGGTGCTATGAGGCAGCAGTGCTAACCATTGTGCCACCGTGCCGACTTCGCATTCATGTGGGGGCGAGTTAATTAAGGCATATAAACTATTAGGAAAGTCACGTTAGACTGATGAATGGACTCTCTAAGTTCAAATAATGCTGATCTTATTCATGTTAATCTTGTCTAGTGCTTGTCCTGTTCAGTGTATCCTGTATGCCTTACTCTGTCGAAGTCTATTTCCACCCTATGACCTGTCTGGCCATACTTACTATGATCTGCCTCCACTGCTCATAAATAAAGTGTTTCCCTGTACTGAGGTACATGTGGCAATACATCAAACCAATCAATCCTGAGTAAAGTATGGAATTTCTCACCCTATCGATGTCTCTTTTGGAAATAAGTGATTGCTGCCACTACTCGTGTTTAAGCATCGCCATTTCTTTGTCTCTCACAGCTCTACCGATTAAGCACTCAGCCAATGTGCCAAAAGCCTTTTTCACTGCCCTGTCTACCTGTGACTCCACTCTTAGAGAACCGTGCACTGAACCCCAAAGTCTCTCTGCCCACTACACCCCTTAAGACCCTCCCATTCACCATCAAACTCCTACCTTGATTTGAGTTTCCAAAATGCAAGACCTCACACATCTATATTAAACTCCATTTGCCATTTCTCAACCTACATCCCCACCTGATAAAGGTCAAGCGGCAATTTCTGATAAACGACCTTCAGCTGGCATCTGTGGCTGTACTTTCTATTCAGCAAAACCCGTTCTGTCTTAAAGTGACCGGACATGATTTCGGCTTCATAACACCTCCCCACTTCAGGAAAAAAAAACATGAAACAGCAGGATGAAAAGATGGATTCATTTATTTTCCTCTAATTCTTAATCCCATTATTAAGAATTACAAAAGTATTAATCTCAGCTATACCATACATATTAATTCTGCACACATAACTAACATTGCAATAAGTCAAATCTTATCAAAACTTTTTTTCCTTTAAACCTGCGATAACATTTTAGGACCCACGGCATGTACATTTTGTAAGTTTAAAGTCGGTAAAATAAGACTCCAATGAAATACTTTCATATTCTGTTCTTTAAATATTCAAAAAAATCGAGAGGTTTGTCGTTGTCCACGATCATCTCTGACAATTTGTTTATCATTTAAACATTAAAATATTGTCAGTCCAGTGCGAAAGTTAATCATTCTTTTTCAATAATGGAGATGTTGCATTTTTTTTCTGGTGGATATTGAGTTTTTTCGGCAAGTAGCTACTTGGCCATTCAATTCCATCATCATTTTACTGTATCAATACATCTCTGAGCCCTATATCCCGAGCATCAAATGCAATTTTCAAAGGGTTTCAAAATATTTGGTTCAGCTAAAACTGGTGCGATGATTAATCCTGCTTTAAAATTCTCAAATGCCTCCTGTCCACCACAATTCTGTGTTCTTCTTTAATAAATCCAGCAGTGGTGCCAATACGCTGCTGAGGTTTGGAACAAAGTTCCGTTAGATTCCACGCAGTCCCAAAAACCAAAGCACCTCTTTCTTCAAGGATGGTCGTGGAAATTCCTCAAAGCCCTTCATCTTTGTGTTCCATGGGATCAACCTTCCATGTCCAATGTCATGTCCCAAGAACGTCACCTCTGCTTTCGAGAATTCTGTTTCCTTTAAGTTTATGACCAAGTTTGCTTCTTGTAATCGTTCAACATGGTCTGCCAGCTGTAACATGTGAGTTTTCAATCACTTGCTAAAGAACACTCCATCATACAAATAACCTGCACAATTTGTACATCTGGCCACAACTCTGTTCCTGAGTCTGAAATGTGTCTGGAGCATTATTCATTCACATGACGTACTCGAACTATTTTTGTCACCTCCGGTATCTTTACCAGATAGTTGAACTGACTCAACACTTTTTTAATTTGAAAGGGACCACTAAACCTGGCTTTGAAGGGATTTCCTACCACTGGTGGCGATATTAACACATCATCCCCACGGGAAATCGTTAAAGTTTCAGAGTTTTTATCTGCAACCTGCTTCATTCCATGCTGTGTCCTCTTCAGGAGCTGTTTAGCTAACTCACCTACTCCATCTAATTTCTCCCTCCCCTTTGCGTACAATTCTGGTCCCCTTCCTATCGTAAAGATGTTATGAAACTTGAAAGGGTTCAGAAAAGATTTACAAGGAGGTTGCCAGGGTTAGGGGACTTGAGCTACAGGGAGAGGCTGAATAGGCTGGGGCTGCTTTCGCTGGAACATCAGAGGCTTTGGGGTGACTTTATCAAGGTTTATAAAATCATGACGGGCATCGATAGGATAAATAGACAAAGTCTATTCCTTGGGGTGGGGGAGTCCAGAACTAGAGGGCACAGGTTTAGTGTGAGAGGGGAAAGATATGAAAGAGACCAAAGGGGCAACTTGTTCACTCAGAGGGTGGTACATGAATGGAATGAACTGTCAGAGGAAGTGGTGGAGGCTGGTACAATTGCAACATTTAAAATGCAGCTCGATGGCTATATGAATGGGAAGGTTTGGAGGAATTTGGGCCAAGTGCTTGAAAAAGAGTCTAGAGTAGGTTAGGATATCTGGTCACCATAGACGGGTTGGACCGAAGGGTCTGTTTCCATGCTGTACATCTCTACGACTGTATGACTCCGCGATTTTGTGACTCACTCCTTGTTATCTGTTATTCTGTATGTAAACCACCCCGAACCCCTCGATTAGATTCCAGTCTCTCCCTCACTCCTGGGTATCTCATATGCTGTATATAAACCACCCTGAACCCCTCGGTTAGATTCCAGTCTGTCCCTCACTCTTGGGTATCTAATATGCTGTATATAAACCACCCTGAACCCCTCGATTAGATTCCAGTCTGTCCCTCACTCTTGGGTATCTCTTATGCTGTATATAAACCACCCTGAACCCCTCGATTAGATTCCAGTCTGTCCCTCACTCCTGGGTGTCTCATATGCTGTATGTAAACCCTAAACCCCTCAATTCGATTCCAGTCTGGAACTCACTCCTGGGGATGTGTTATTGGATCAGTGAAGTGATCCTTGTTGGATATTAGACCGAAGACAAGATAAACTAAATGGTCAAATATTACATTGGGAGCAGGAACACAGAAAGCTGCTGTTTCATTTCAGTTCTGTGACATATCTCCAAGTTTCAGATTGGGGCTGAATTTCTGTCACAATGGGGAAAATCTCAAAAGCTGTTTACTGTCCTGCTTGAATGCATCATCATAACATGAATTCCCTTGCAAAATAGGAAATGGAGACAGCTTCTGGAAGGTGTCTGTATCTGTGTGTGTGTGATTCTGTCTGTCTGTGTATGTCTGTTTGTGTGTGATTCTGTGTGCGTGTTCAATGTTTTATATATTTTCAAACTGCCTTGATGTTGCCAGTCTCTCTTGCTTTTCCTTATTTATAAACTCAATGCCATCGTTTTGCTGATATAAAATGGTGGCTGTGGACAAATCTAAAATGTCTGCCTGACTGATTTGTGTCAGGAATACTTTCAGCAAGGGAGATGGGGCAATGTGTCAAAAGCCATTTCCATTCATTGATGCTAGCAGAGATAGGGAATGGAGACAGCTCTTTGAAGGGGATTAAAATGCATATCCCAGAACCTGTTTGCAGTGAATGCGGAGAGACAATGTGACATTCCAGCAAAGTCTGCCTTACTTTCCAAGCTCCTAATATATGAGAGAAACATAATATACAAAACCTGAAAGAGCTCAGCCACTGAATTGCAGATTTGCAGCGTTTGATCAGGCTAGGCTAGGCTAGGCCATATCCCAAATTGAAGGGTTTCTCAAATCCAACACTGACCTTCTGTGGGTTTAAATTGGGAACCCATTGACTAGATTCAAGGCTGTAAATCACTCCGGGCTATCTTTTTATTCTGTACATAACCACACTGAACCCCTCGATTAAATTCAAGGCTGTAACTCACCCGGGGCTATCTGTTAGTCTGTATATAAACCAGCCTGAACCCCTTGATTAGATTCCAGACTATAACTCACCCTGGACTATCTGTTACTCTGTATAGAAACCACTCTGAACCCCTCAATTAGATTCCATGCCTTAACTCACTAAAATAACTACATGTTATTTTGTATATTAACCACCCATTGATTTGATTCCACTTCATGTCATGTTAAGCTCATGTTGCCAACACAATCTCATCTCAATAATGATCAATGTATCACGGGTCCTCCGATCTGCTGGCACTACCATATGTTAACTTACTGATGTTTACGTCTCCCCCTCACTCCTGGGAACTTCATATGCTGTATGTAAACCACCCCGAACCCCTCGATTAGATTTCAGTCTCTCCCTCACTCTTGTGCATCTCATATGCTGTATGTAAACCACCCTGAACCCCTCAGTTAGATTACAGTCTCTCCCTCACTCCTGGGAACCTCATATGCTGCATGTAAACCACCGCGAACCCCTCGATTAGATTTCAGTCTCTCCCTCGCTCCTGGGTATCTCATATGCTGTATGTAAACAACCCTGAACCCCTCGATTAGACTCCAGTCTGTCCCTCACTCTTGGGCATCTCATATGCTGTATATAAACCACCCCCAACCCCTCGATTAGATTACAGTCTCTCCCTCACTCCTGAGTGTCTCATATGCTGTATATCAACCACCCTGAACCCCTTGATTAGATTCCAGTCAGCCCCTCACTCTTGGGCATCTCATATGCTGTATATAAACCACCCCCAACCCCTCGATTAGATTTCAGTCTCTCCCTCACTCCTGGGTATCTCATAGGCTGCATGTAAACCACCCCGAACCCCTCGATTAGATTCCAGTATCTCCCTTGCTCCTGGTTATCTCACATGCTGTATGTAAACCACCCTGAACCCCTCGATTAGATTTCAGTCTCTCCCTCGCTCCTGGTTATCTCACATGCTGTATGTAAACCACCCTGAACCCCTCGATTAGATTTCAGTCTCTCCCTCACTGCTGGGTATCTCATATGCTGTATTTAATCCACCCTGAACCCCTCGATTAGACTTCAGTCTCTCCCTCGCTCCTGGTTATCTCAAATGCTGTATGTAAACCACCCCGAATCTCTCGATTAGATTCCAGTCTGTCCCTCACTTTGGGCATCTCATACGCTGTACCTAAACCACCCCTAACCCCTCGATTAGATTTCAGTCTCTCCCTCGCTCCTGGTTATCTCATATGCTGTAAATAAACCACCCTGAACCCCTCGATTTAATTCCAGTCTGTCCCTCACTCTTGGGTATCTCAAATGCTGTATGTAAACCACCCATAACCCCTCGATTAGATTCCAGTCTGTCCCTCAATCTTGGGCATCTAATATGCTGTATATAAACCACTCCGAACCCCTCGATTAGATTTCAGTCTCTCCCTCACTCCTGGGTATCTCATATGCTCTAAATAAACCACCCTGAACCCCTCGATTAGATTCCAGCCTGTCCCTCACTCTTGGGTATCTGATATGCTGTATGTAAACCACCCCGAACCCCTCGATTAGATTTCAGTCTCTCCCTCACTCCTGGGTATCTCATATGCTGTATGTAAACCACCCTGAACCCCTCTATTAGATTCCAGTCTGTCCCTCACTCTTGGGTATCTCATATGCTGTATATAAACCACACTGAAACCCTCGATTAGATTACAGTCTCTCCCTCACTCCTGGGTATCTCATATGCTGTATGTGAACCACCCTGAACCCCTCGATTTGATTCCAGTCAGTCCCTCACTCTTGGGTATCTCATATGCTGTATATTAACCACCCCGAACCACTCGGTTAGATTACAGTCTCTCCCTCGCTCCTGATTATCTCATATGCTGTACATAAACCACCCTGAACCCCTCGATTAGTTTCCAGTCTGTCCCACAGTCTTGGGCATCTCATACGCTGTATCTAAACCACCCCTAACCCCTCGATTAGATTTCAGACTCTCCCTCACTCTTGGGTATCACATATGCTTTATGTAAACCACACTGAACCCCTCGATTAGATTCCAGTCTATCCCTCACTCTTGGGCATCTCATATGCTGTATATAAACCACCCCCAACCCCTCGATTAGATTTCAGGATCTCCCTCACTCCTGGGTATCTCATATGCTATATATAAACCACCCTGAAACCCTCAGTTAGATTACAGTCTGTCCCTCACTCTTGGGTATCTCTTATGCTATATATAAGCCACTCCGAACCCCTCGATTAGATTTCAGTCTCTCCCTCACTCCTCGGTATCACATATGTTGTATGTAAACCAGCCTGACCCCTCGATTAAATTCCAGTCTCTCCCTCCCACCAGGTTATCTCATATGCTGTATGTAAACCACCCCGAACCCCTCGATTAGATTCCAGTCTGTCCCTCACTCTTGGGCATCTCATATGCTGTTTGTAAACCACCCTGAACCCCTCGGTTAGATTACAGGCTCTCCCTTACTCCTGGGTGCCTCATATGCTGTATATAAACCACCCTGAACCCCTCGATTAGATTCCAGTCTGTCCCTCACTCTTGGGTATCTCATATGCTGTATATAAACCACCCCCAACCCCTCGATTAGATTTCAGTATCTCCCTCACTCCTGGGTTTCTCATATGCTGTATGTAAACCACCCTGAACCCCTCGATTAGATTCCAGTCTGTCCCTCACTCTTGGGTATCTCACATGCTGTACATAAACCACCCCGAACCCCTCGGTTAGATTACAATCTCTCCCTCACATCTGGGTATATCATGTGCTGTATGTAAACCACCCTGAACCCCTCAATTAGATTCCAATCTCTCCCTCACTCCTGGGTATCTCATATGCTGCATGCAAACCGCCCTGAACACCTCGATTAGATTCCAGTCTGTCCCTCAGTCTTGGGCATCTCATATGCTGTATATAATCCATCCCGAACGCCTCGATTATTTTTCAGTCTCTCCCTCACTCCTGGGTATCTCATATGCTCTAAATAAACCACCCATAACCCCTCGATTAGATTCCAATCTGTCCCTTACTCTTGGGTATCTCATATGCTGTATATAAACCACTCCGAACCCCTCGATTAGATTTCAGTCTCTCCCTCACTCCTGGGTATCTCATATGCTCTAAATAAACCACCCTGAACCCCTCGATTTGATTCCAGTCTCTCCCTCGCTTCTGGTTATCTCATATGCTGTATATAAACCACCCTGAAACCCTTTGTTTAATTCCAGTCTGCCCTTCACTCTTGGGTATCTGATATGCTGAATGTAAACCACCCCGAACCCCTCGATTAGATTTCAGTCTCTCCCTCACTCCTGGGTATCTCACATGCTGTATGTAAACCACCCTGAACCCCTCGATTAGATTCCAGTCTGTCCCTCACTCTTGGGCATCTCATATGCTATATATAAACCACCCCCAACCCCTTGATTAGATTTCAGAATCTCCCTCACTCCTGGGTATCTCATATGCTGTATATAAACCACCCTGAACCCCTCGATTAGATTCCAGTCTGTCCCTCACTCTTGGGCATCTCATATGCTGTACGTAAACCACCCTGAACCCCTCGGTCAGATTACAGGCTCTCCCTCGCTCCTAATTATCTCACATGCTGTATGTAAACCAACCTGAAACCCTCGATTAGGTTCCAGTCTCTCCCTCGCTCCTGGTTATCTCATATGCTGTATATAAACCACACCGAACCCCTCGATTAGATTTCAGTCTCTCCCTCACTCCTGGGTATCTCATATGCTGTATATAAACCATCCCGAAACCCTCGATTAGATTTCAGTCTCTCCCTCACTCCTGGGTATCTCATATGCTGTAAGTAAACCATCCCGAAACCCTCGATTAGATTCCAGTCTCTCCCTCCCTCCAGATTATCTCATATGCAGTATGTAAACCACCCTGAACCCCTCGATGAGATTCAAGTCTCTCCCTCGCTCCTGGTTATCTCATATGCTGTATGTAAACCACCCCGAACCCCTCGATTAGATTCCAGTCTCTCCCTCGCTCCTGGATATCTCATATGCTGTATATAAACCACCCCGAACCCCTCGATTAGATTTCAGACTCTCCCTCACTCCTGGGCATCTCATATGCTGTATGTAAATCACCCTGAACCCCTCGATTAGATTTCAGTCTCTCACTCACTCCTGGGTATCACATATGCTGTATGTAAACCACCCTGAACCCCTCGATTAGATTCCAGTCTGCCCCTCGCTCCTGGTTATCTCAAATGCTGTATGTAAACCACTCCCACCCCCTCGATTAGATTCCAGACTGTCCCTCAGTCTTGGGCATCTCATACGCTGTATCTAAACCACTCCTAACCCCTCGATTAGATTTCAGTCTCTCCCTCACTCTTGGGTATCACATATGCTTTATGTAACCCACCCTGAACCCCTCGATTAGATTCCAGTCTCTCCCTCGCTCCAGGTTATCTCATATGCTGTATCTAAACCACCCTGAACCCCTCGATTTAATTCCAGTCTGTCCCTCACTCTTGGGTATCTCATATGCTGTTTGTAAACCACCCATAACCCCTCGATTAGATTCCAGTCTGTCCCTCACTCTTGGGTATCTCATACGCTGTATATAAACCACTCCGAACCCCTCAATTAGATTTCAGTCTCTCCCTCACTCCTGGGTATCTCATATGCTCTAAATAAACCACGCTGAACCGCTCGATTAGATTCCAGTCTGTCCCTCACTCTTGGGTATCTGATATGCTGTATGTAAACCACCCCGAACCCATCGGTTAGATTTCAGTCTCTCCCTCACTCCTGGGTATCTCATATGCTGTATGTAAACCACCCTGGACCCCTCGATTAGATTCCAGTCTGTCCCACACTCTTGGGCATCTGATATGCTGTATATAAACCACCCCCAACCCCTCGATTAGATTTCAGAATCTCCCACACTCCTGGGTATCTCATATGCTGTATATAAACCACCCTGAACCCCTCGATTAGATTCCAGTCATTCCCTCAGTCTTGGGCATCTCATATGCTGTATGAAAACCACCGTGAACGCCTCGGATAGATTACAGTCTCTCCCTCACTCCTGGGTGTCTCATATGTTGTATATAAACCACCCTGAACCCTCGATGAGATTCCAGTCTGTCCCTCATTCTTGGGTATCTCATATGCTGTATATAAACCACACCGAACCCCTCGGTTAGATTACAGTCTCTCCCTCACTCCTGGGTATCTCATATGCTGTATCAAAACCACCCCTAACTCCTCGATTAGATTTCAGTCTTTCCCTCACTCCTGGGTATCTCATATGCTGTATGTAAACCACTCCCACCCCCTCGATTAGATTCCAGACTGTCCCTCAGTCTTGGGCATCTCATACGCTGTATCTAAACCACTCCTAACCCCTCGATTAGATTTCAGTCTCTCCCTCACTCTTGGGTATCACATATGCTTTATGTAACCCACCCTGAACCCCTCGATTAGATTCCAGTCTCTCCCTCGCTCCAGGTTATCTCATATGCTGTATCTAAACCACCCTGAACCCCTCGATTTAATTCCAGTCTGTCCCTCACTCTTGGGTATCTCATATGCTGTTTGTAAACCACCCTGAACCCCTCGATTAGATTCCAGTCTGTCCCTCACTCTTGGGTATCTCATACGCTGTATATAAACCACTCCGAACCCCTCAATTAGATTTCAGTCTCTCCCTCACTCCTGGGTATCTCATATGCTCTAAATAAACCACGCTGAACCGCTCGATTAGATTCCAGTCTGTCCCTCACTCTTGGGTATCTGATAAGCTGTATGTAAACCACCCCGAACCCATCGGTTAGATTTCAGTCTCTCCCTCGCTCTTGGGCATCTCATATGCTGTATGTAAACCACCCTGAACCCCTCGATTAGATTATGTAAACCACCCTGAACCCATATGCTGCATATAAAGCACCCTGAACCCCTCGATTTAATTCCAGTCTGTCCCTCACTCTTGGGTATCTCATATGCTGTATGTAAACCACCCATAATCCCTCGATTAGATTCCAGTCTGTCCCTCACACTTGGGTATCTCATATGCTGTATATAAACCACTCCGAACCCGTCGATTAGATTTCAGTCTCTCCCTCACTCCTGGGTATCTCATATGCTCCAAATAAACCACCGTGCCCTCGATTAGATTCCAGTCTGTCCCTCACTCCTGGGTATCTCATATGCTGTATGTAAACCACCCTGAACCCCTCGATTAGATTCCAGTCTGTCCCTCACTCTTGGGCATCTCATATGCTGTATATAAACCACCCTGAACCCCTCGGTTAGATTACAGTCTCTCCCTCACTCCTGGGTGTCACATATGCTGTATATAAACCACCCTGAACCCCTCGATTAGTTTCTAGTCTGTCCCTCACTGTTGGGTATCTCATATGCTGTATATCAACCACCCCGAACCCCTCGGTTAGATTACAGTCTCTCCCTCGCTCCTGGGTATCTCATATGCTGTATATAAACCACCCTGAACCCCTCGATTAGATTTCAGTCTCTCCCTCACTCCTGGGTATCTCCTATGCTGTATATAAACCACCCTGAACCCCTCGATTTGATTCCAGTCTCTCCCTCGCTGCTGGGTATCTCATATGCTGTATGTACACCCTGAACCCCTCGATTAGATTCCAGTCTGTCCCTCACTCTTGGGTATCTGATATGCTGTACGTAAACCACCCTGAACCCCTCGATTAGATTTCAGTCCCTCCCTCACTGCTGGGTATCTCACATGCTGTATGTAAACCACACTGAACCCCTCGATTAGACTTCAGTTTCTCCCTCGCTCCTGGTTATCTCAAATGCTGTATGTAAACCACCCCGAACGCCTCGATTAGATTCCAGTCTGTCCCTCACTCTTGGGTATCTCTTATGCTGTATGTAAACCACCCATAACCCCTCGATTAGATTACAGTCTCTCCCTCGCTCCTGGTTATCTCATATGCTGTATATAAACCACCCTGAACCCCTCGGTTAGATTACAGTCTCTCCCTCGCTCCTGGTTATCTCATATGCTGTATATAAACCACCCTGAACCCCTCGATTTGATTGCAGTCTGTCCCTCACTCTTGGGTATCTGATATGCTGTATGTAAACCCAAACCCCTCAATTAGATTCCAGTCTGGAACTCACTCCTGGGGATGTGTTATTGGATCAGTGAAGTGATCCTTGTTGGATGTTAGACCGAAGACAAGATAAACTAAATGGTCAAATGTTACATTGGGAGCAGGAACACAGAGAGCTGCTGTTTCATTTCAGTTCTGTTACATATCTCCAACTTTCAGATTGGGGCTGAATTTCTGTCACAGTGGGGAAAATCTCAAAAGCTGTTTACTGTCCTGCTTGAATGCATCATCATAACATGAATTCCCTTGCAAGATAGGAAATGGAGACAGCTTCTGGAAGGTGTCTGTATCTGTGTGTGTGTGATTCTGTCTGTCTGTGTATGTCTGTTTGTGTGTGATTCTGTGTGCGTGTTCAATGTTTTATATATTTTCAAACTGCATTGATGTTGCCAGTCTCTCTTGCTTTTCCTTATTTATAAGCTCAATGTCATCGTTTTGCTGATATAAAATGGTGGCTGTGGGCAAATCTAAAATGTCTGCCTGACTGATTTGTGTCAGGAATACTTTCAGCAAGGGAGAGGGGGCAATGTGTCAAAAGCCATTTCATTTCATTGATGCTAGCATAGATAGGAAATGGAGACAGCTCTTTGAAGGGGATTAAAATGCATATCCCAGAACCTGTTTGCAGTGAATGCGGAGAGACAATGTGATATGCCAGTAAAGTCTGCCTTACTTTCCATCTCCTAATATATGAGAGAAACATAATATACAAAACCTGAAAGAGCTCAGCCACTGAATTGTAGATTTGCAGCGTTTGATCAGGCTAGGCTAGGCTAGGCCTTATCCCAAATTGAAGGGTTTCTCAAATCCAACACTGACCTTCTGTGAGTTTAAATTGGGAACCCATTGACTAGATTCAAGGCTGTAAATCAATCCGGGCTATCTTTTTATTCTGTACATAACCACACTGAACCCCTCGACTAAATTCCAAGCTGTAACTCACCCGGGGCTATCTGTTCGTCTGTATATAAACCAGCCTGAACCCCTTGATTAGATTCCAGACTATAACTCACCCAGGGCTATCTGTTACTCTGTATATAAACAACTCCGAACCCCTCAATTAGATTCCATGCCTTAACTCACCTTGGCCGATCTGTTACTCTGTATATAAACCACTCTGAACCCCTCAATTAGATTCCATGCCTTAACTCACCTTGGGCTATCTGTTACTCTGGAAATAAACCACTCTGAACCCCTCAATTAGATTCCATGCATTAACTCATTAAAATAACTACATGTTCTTTTGTATATTAACCACCCATTGATTTGATTTCACTTCATGTCATGTTTAGCTCATGTTGCCAACACAATCTCATCTCAATAATGATCAATGTATTGCGGGTCCTCCTATCTGCTGGCACTACCATATGTTAACTTACTGATGTTTACGTCTCTCCCTCACTCCTGGGAACCTCATATGCTGTATGTAAACCACCCTGAACCCCTCGATTAGATTTCAGTCTCTCCCTCGCTCCTGGGTATCTCATATGCTGTATGTAAACCACCCTGAACCCCTCGATTAGATTCCAGTCTGTCCCTCAGTCTTGGGCATCTCTTATGCTGTATATAAACCACCCTGAACCCCTCGATTAGATTTCAGTATCTCCCTCACTCCTGGGTATCTCATATGCTGTATATAAACCACCCTAAACCCCTCGATTAGATTCCAGTCTGTCCCTCACTCTTGGGTATCTCATATGCTGTATATAAACCACCCCCAACCCCTCGATTAGATTTCAGTATCTCCCTCACTCTTGGGTATCTCATATGCTGTATATAAACCACCCTGAACCCCTCGATTAGATTCCAGTCTGTCCCTCACTCTTGGGCATCTCATATGCTGTTTGTAAACCACCCTGAACCCCTCGGTTAGATTACAGGCTCTCCCTTACTCCTGGGTGCCTCATATGCTGTATATAAACCACCCTGAACCCCTCGATTAGATTCCAGTCTGTCCCTCACTCTTGGGTATCTCATATGCTGTATATAAACCACCCCCAACCCCTCGATTAGATTTCAGTATCTCCCTCACTCCTGGGTTTCTCATATGCTGTATGTAAACCACCCTGAACCCCTCGATTAGATTCCAGTCTGTCCCTCACTCTTGGGTATCTCACATGCTGTACATAAACCACCCCGAACCCCTCGGTTAGATTACAATCTCTCCCTCACATCTGGGTATATCATGTGCTGTATGTAAACCACCCTGAACCCCTCAATTAGATTCCAATCTCTCCCTCACTCCTGGGTATCTCATATGCTGCATGCAAACCGCCCTGAACACCTCGATTAGATTCCAGTCTGTCCCTCAGTCTTGGGCATCTCATATGCTGTATATAATCCATCCCGAACCCCTCGATTATTTTTCAGTCTCTCCCTCACTCCTGGGTATCTCATATGCTCTAAATAAACCACCCATAACCCCTCGATTAGATTCCAATCTGTCCCTTACTCTTGGGTATCTCATATGCTGTATATAAACCACTCCGAACCCCTCGATTAGATTTCAGTCTCTCCCTCACTCCTGGGTATCTCATATGCTCTAAATAAACCACCCTGAACCCCTCGATTTGATTCCAGTCTCTCCCTCGCTTCTGGTTATCTCATATGCTGTATATAAACCACCCTGAAACCCTTTGTTTAATTCCAGTCTGCCCTTCACTCTTGGGTATCTGATATGCTGAATGTAAACCACCCCGAACCCCTCGATTAGATTTCAGTCTCTCCCTCACTCCTGGGTATCTCACATGCTGTATGTAAACCACCCTGAACCCCTCGATTAGATTCCAGTCTGTCCCTCACTCTTGGGCATCTCATATGCTATATATAAACCACCCCCAACCCCTTGATTAGATTTCAGAATCTCCCTCACTCCTGGGTATCTCATATGTTGTATATTTAACCACCCTGAACCCCTCGATTAGATTCCAGTCTGTCCCTCACTCTTGGGCATCTCATATGCTGTACGTAAACCACCCTGAACCCCTCGGTCAGATTACAGGCTCTCCCTCGCTCCTAATTATCTCACATGCTGTATGTAAACCAACCTGAAACCCTCGATTAGGTTCCAGTCTCTCCCTCGCTCCTGGTTATCTCATATGCTGTATATAAACCACACCGAACCCCTCGATTAGATTTCAGTCTCTCCCTCACTCCTGGGTATCTCATATGCTGTATATAAACCATCCCGAAACCCTCGATTAGATTTCAGTCTCTCCCTCACTCCTGGGTATCTCATATGCTGTATATAAACCATCCCGAAACCCTTGATTAGATTCCAGTCTCTCCCTCCCTCCAGATTATCTCATATGCAGTATGTAAACCACCCTGAACCCCTCGATGAGATTCAAGTCTCTCCCTCGCTCCTGGTTATCTCATATGCTGTATGTAAACCACCCCGAACCCCTCGATTAGATTCCAGTCTCTCCCTCGCTCCTGGATATCTCATATGCTGTATATAAACCACCCCGAACCCCTCGATTAGATTTCAGACTCTCCCTCACTCCTGGGCATCTCATATGCTGTATGTAAACCACCCTGAACCCCTCGATTAGATTTCAGTCTCTCACTCACTCCTGGGTATCACATATGCTGTATGTAAACCACCCTGAACCCCTCGATTAGATTCCAGTCTGCCCCTCGCTCCTGGTTATCTCAAATGCTGTATGTAAACCACTCCCACCCCCTCGATTAGATTCCAGACTGTCCCTCAGTCTTGGGCATCTCATACGCTGTATCTAAACCACTCCTAACCCCTCGATTAGATTTCAGTCTCTCCCTCACTCTTGGGTATCACATATGCTTTATGTAACCCACCCTGAACCCCTCGATTAGATTCCAGTCTCTCCCTCGCTCCAGGTTATCTCATATGCTGTATCTAAACCACCCTGAACCCCTCGATTTAATTCCAGTCTGTCCCTCACTCTTGGGTATCTCATATGCTGTTTGTAAACCACCCATAACCCCTCGATTAGATTCCAGTCTGTCCCTCACTCTTGGGTATCTCATACGCTGTATATAAACCACTCCGAACCCCTCAATTAGATTTCAGTCTCTCCCTCACTCCTGGGTATCTCATATGCTCTAAATAAACCACGCTGAACCGCTCGATTAGATTCCAGTCTGTCCCTCACTCTTGGGTATCTGATATGCTGTATGTAAACCACCCCGAACCCATCGGTTAGATTTCAGTCTCTCCCTCACTCCTGGGTATCTCATATGCTGTATGTAAACCACCCTGGACCCCTCGATTAGATTCCAGTCTGTCCCACACTCTTGGGCATCTGATATGCTGTATATAAACCACCCCCAACCCCTCGATTAGATTTCAGAATCTCCCACACTCCTGGGTATCTCATATGCAGTATATAAACCACCCTGAACCCCTCGATTAGATTCCAGTCATTCCCTCAGTCTTGGGCATCTCATATGCTGTATGAAAACCACCGTGAACCCCTCGGATAGATTACAGTCTCTCCCTCACTCCTGGGTGTCTCATATGTTGTATATAAACCACCCTGAACCCTCGATGAGATTCCAGTCTGTCCCTCATTCTTGGGTATCTCATATGCTGTATATAAACCACACCGAACCCCTCGGTTAGATTACAGTCTCTCCCTCACTCCTGGGTATCTCATATGCTGTATCAAAACCACCCCTAACTCCTCGATTAGATTTCAGTCTTTCCCTCACTCCTGGGTATCTCATATGCTGTATGTAAACCACTCCCACCCCCTCGATTAGATTCCAGACTGTCCCTCAGTCTTGGGCATCTCATACGCTGTATCTAAACCACTCCTAACCCCTCGATTAGATTTCAGTCTCTCCCTCACTCTTGGGTATCACATATGCTTTATGTAACCCACCCTGAACCCCTCGATTAGATTCCAGTCTCTCCCTCGCTCCAGGTTATCTCATATGCTGTATCTAAACCACCCTGAACCCCTCGATTTAATTCCAGTCTGTCCCTCACTCTTGGGTATCTCATATGCTGTTTGTAAACCACCCATAACCCCTCGATTAGATTCCAGTCTGTCCCTCACTCTTGGGTATCTCATACGCTGTATATAAACCACTCCGAACCCCTCAATTAGATTTCAGTCTCTCCCTCACTCCTGGGTATCTCATATGCTCTAAATAAACCACGCTGAACCGCTCGATTAGATTCCAGTCTGTCCCTCACTCTTGGGTATCTGATAAGCTGTATGTAAACCACCCCGAACCCATCGGTTAGATTTCAGTCTCTCCCTCGCTCTTGGGCATCTCATATGCTGTATATAAAGCACCCTGAACCCCTCGATTTAATTCCAGTCTGTCCCTCACTCTTGGGTATCTCATATGCTGTATGTAAACCACCCATAATCCCTCGATTAGATTCCAGTCTGTCCCTCACACTTGGGTATCTCATATGCTGTATATAAACCACTCCGAACCCGTCGATTAGATTTCAGTCTCTCCCTCACTCCTGGGTATCTCATATGCTCCAAATAAACCACCGTGCCCTCGATTAGATTCCAGTCTGTCCCTCACTCTTGGGTATCTGATATGCTGTACGTAAACCACCCCGAACCCCTCGATTAGATTTCAGTCTCGCCCTCACTCCTGGGTATCTCATATGCTGTATGTAAACCACCCTGAACCCCTCGATTAGATTCCAGTCTGTCCCTCACTCTTGGGCATCTCATATGCTGTATATAAACCACCCTGAACCCCTCGGTTAGATTACAGTCTCTCCCTCACTCCTGGGTGTCACATATGCTGTATATAAACCACCCTGAACCCCTCGATTAGTTTCTAGTCTGTCCCTCACTGTTGCGTATCTCATATGCTGTATATCAACCACCCCGAACCCCTCGGTTAGATTACAGTCTCTCCCTCGCTCCTGGGTATCTCATATGCTGTATATAAACCACCCTGAACCCCTCGATTAGATTTCAGTCTCTCCCTCACTCCTGGGTATCTCCTATGCTGTATATAAACCACCCTAAACCCCTCGATTTGATTCCAGTCTCTCCCTCGCTGCTGGGTATCTCATATGCTGTATGTACACCCTGAACCCCTCGATTAGATTCCAGTCTGTCCCTCACTCTTGGGTATCTGATATGCTGTGTGTAAACCCTAAACCCCTCAATTAGATTCCAGTCTGGAACTCACTCCTGGGGATGTGTTATTGGATCAGTGAAGTGATCCTTTTTAGATGTTAGACCGAAGACAAGATAAACTAAATCGTCAAATGTTACATTGGGAGCAGGAACACAGAAAGCTGCTGTTTCATTTCTGTTCTGTTCCATATCTCCAAGTTTCAGATTGGGGCTGAATTTCTGTCACAATGGGGAGAATCTCAAAAGCTGTTTACTGTCCTGCTTGAATGCATCATCATAACTTGAATTCCCTTGCAAGATAGGAAATGGAGACAGCTTCTGGAAGGTGTCTGTATCTGTGTGTGTGTGATTCTATCTGTCTGTGTATGTCTGTTTGTGTGTGATTCTGTGTGCATGTTCAATGTTTTATATATTTTCAAACTGCTTTGATGTTGCCAGTCTCTCTTGCTTTTCCTTATTTATAAGCTCAATGTCATCGTTTTGCTGATATAAAATGGTGGCTGTGGACACATTTAAAATGTCTGCCTGATTGATTTGTGTCAGGAATACTTTCAGCAAGGGAGAGGGGGCAATGTGTCAAAAGCCATTTCCATTCATTGATGCTCGCAGAGATAGGAAATGGAGACAGCTCTTTGAAGGGGATGAAAATGCATATCCCAGATCCTGTTTGCAGTGAATGCGGAGAGACAATTTGACATTCCAGTAAAGTCTGCCTTACTTTCCAAGCTCCTAATAGATGAGAGAAACACAATATACAAAACCTGAAAGAGCTCAGCCACTGAATTGTAGATTTGCAGCGTTTGATCAGGCTAGGCTAGGCTAGGCCTTATCCCAAATTGAAGGGTTTCTCAAATCCAACTCTGACCTTCTGTGGGTTTAAATTGGGAACCCATTGACTAGATTCAAGGCTGTAAATCAATCCGGGCTATCTTTTTATTCTGTACATAACCACACTGAACCCCTCGATTAAATTCCAAGCTGTAACTCACCCGGGGCTATCTGTTAGTCTGTATATAAACCAGCCTGAACCCCTTGATTAGATTCCAGACTATAACTCACCCTGGGCTATCTGTTACTCTGTATATAAACCACTCTGAACCCCTCAATTAGATTCCATGCCTTAACTCACCTTGGGCTATCTGTTACTCTGTATATAAACCACTCTGAACCCCTCAATTAGATTCCTGCCTTAACTCACTAAAATAACTACATGTTATTTTGTATATTAACCACCCATTGATTTGATTCCACTTCATGTCATGTTAAGCTCATGTAGCCAACACAATTTCATCTCAATAATGATCAATGTATCACGGGTCCTCCTATCTGCTGGCACTACCATATATTAACTTGCTGATGTTTACGTCTCTCCCTCACTCCTGGGAACCTCATATGCTGTACGTAAACCACCCGAACCCCTCGATTAGATTTCAGTCTCTCCCTCGCTCTTGGGCATCTCATATGCTGTATGTAAACCACCCTGAAACCCTCGATTAGATTCCAGTCTCTCCCTCATCCTGGGTATCTCATATGCTGTATGTAAACAACCCTGAACCCCTCGATTAGATTCCAGTCTGTCCCTCACTCTTGGGCATCTCATATGCTGTATATAAACCACCCCCAACCCTTCGATTAGATTTCAGTATCTCCCTCACTCCTGGGTATCTCATATGCTGTATATAAACCACCCTGAACCCCTCGATTAGATTCCAGTCTGTCCCTCACTCTTGGGTATCTCAAATGCTGTATATAAACCACCCTGAACCCCTCGATTAGATTTCAGTCTCTCCCTCGCTCCAGGTTATCTCATATGCAGTGTATAAACCACCCTGAACCCCTCAATTAGATTCCAGTCTCTCCCACACTCCTTGGTATCTCATATGCTGCATGTAAACCACCCATAACCCCTCGATTAGATTCCAGTCTGTCCCTCAGTCTTGGGCATCTCATATGCTGTATATAAACCACCCTGAACCCCTCGATTAGATTTCAGTCTCTCCCTCACTCTTGGGTATCACATATGCTTTATGTAACCCACCCTGAACCCCTCGATTAGATTCCAGTCTCTCCCTCGCTCCTGGTTATCTCATATGCTGTATATAAACCACCCTGAACCCCTCGATTTAATTCCAGTCTGTCCCTCACTCTTGGGTATCTAATATGATTTATGTAAACCACCCATAACCCTTCGATTAGATTCCAGTCTGTCCCTCACTCTTGGGTATCTCATATGCTGTATATAAACCACCCCGAACCCCTCGATTAGATTTCAGTCTCTCCCTCACTCCTGGGTATCTCATATGCTCTAAATAAACCACCCTGAACCCCTCGATTAGATTCCAGTCTGTCCCTCACTCTTGGGTATCTGATATGCTGTATGTAAACCACCCCGAACCCCTCGCTTAGATTTCAGTCTCTCCCTCACTCCTGGGTATCTCATATGCTGTATGTAAACTACCCCGAACCCCTCGATTAGATTTCAGTCTCTCCCTCACTCCTGGGTATCTCATATGCTGTATGTAAACTACCCTGAACCCCTCGATTAGATTCCAGTCTGTCCCTCAATCTTGGGCATCTGATTTGCTGTATATAAACCACCCCCAACCCCTCGATTAGATTTCAGTATCTCCCTCACTCCTGGGTATCTCATATGCTGTATATGAACCACCCTGAACCCTCGATTAGATTCCAATCTGTCCCTCATTCTTGTGTATCTCATATGCTGCATGTAAACCACCCCGAACCCCTCGGTTAGGTTACAGTCTCTCCCTCACATCTGGGTATCTCATATGCTGTATATAAACCACCCTGAACCCCTCAATTAGATTCCAGTCTCTCCATCACTCCTGGGTATCTCATATGCTGTATCAAAACCACCCCGAACCCCTCGATTAGATTTCAGTCTCTCCCTCACTCCTGGGTATCACATATGCTTTATGTAAACCATCCTGAACCCTTCGATTAGGTTCCAGTCTCTCCCTCGCTCCTGGTTATCGCATATGCTTTATATAAAGCACCCTGAACCCCTCGATTTAATTCCAGTCTCTCCCTCACACTTGGGTATCTCATATGCTGTATGTAAACTACCCATAATCCCTCGATTAGATTCCAGTCTGTCCCTCACTCCTGGGTATCTCATATGCTCTAAATAAACCACCCTGAACCCCTCGATTAGATTCCAGTCTGTCCCTCACTCTTGGGCATCTCATATGCGGTATGCAAACCACCCTGAAGCCCTCGGTTAGATTACAGTCTCTCCCTCTCTCCTGGGTGTCTCATATGCTGTATATTAACCACCCTGAACCCCTCGATTAGATTCCAGTCTGTCCCTCACTGTTGGGCATCTCATATGCTGTATGTAAACCACCCCGAACCCCTCGGTTAGATTACAGTCTCTCCCTCACTCCTGGGTGTCTCATATGCTGTATCTAAACCACCCTGAACCCCTCGATTAGATTCCAGTCTGTCCCTCACTCTTGGGCATCTCATTTGCAGTATATAAACCACCCTGAAACCCTCAGTTAGATTACAGTCTGTCCCTCACTCTTGGGTATCTCTTATGCTATATATAAACCACCCCGAACCCCTCGATTAGATTTCAGTCTCTCCCTCACTCTTGGGCATCTCTAATGCTGCATGTAAACCACCCTGAACCCCTCAGTTAGATTACAGTCTCTCCCTCACTCCTGGGTATCTCATATGCTGTATGTAAACCACCCCGATCCCCTCGATTAGATTTCAGTCCCTCCCTCACTCCTGGTTATCTCATATGCTGTATGTAAACCACACTCAACCCCTCGATTGGATTCCAGTCTCTCCCTCGCTCCTGGTTATCTCATATGCTGTATGTAAACCACCCTGAACCCCTCGATTAGATTTCAGTCTCTCCCTCACTCCTGGGTATCTCACATGCTGTATGTGAACCACCCTGAACCCCTCGATTCGATTTCAGTCTCTCCCTCACTGCTGGGTATCTCATATGCTGTATTTAATCCACCCTGAACCTCTCGATTAGACTTCAGTCTCTCCCTCACTCCTGGTTATCTCAAATGCTGTATGTAAACCACCCCGAACCCCTCGATTAGATTCCAGTCTGTCCCTCACTCTTGGGCATCTCATACGCTGAATGTAAACCACCCCTAACCCCTCGATTAGGTTTCAGTCTCTCCCTCACTCTTGGGTATCACATATGCTTTATGTAAACCACCCTGAACCCCTCGATTAGATTACAGTCTCTCCCTCACTCCTGGATATCTCATATGCTGTATGTGAACCACCCTGAACCCCTCGATTAGATTCCAGTATGTCCCTCACTCTTGGGTATTTCAGATGCTGTATATTAACCACCCCGAACCCCTCGCTTAGATTACAGTCTCTCCCTCACTGTTGGGCATCTCATATGCTGTATGTAAACCACCCCGAACCCCTCGGTTAGATTACAGTCTCTCCCTCACTCCTGGGTGTCTCATATGCTGTATCTAAACCACCCTGAACCCCTCGATTAGATTCCAGTCTGTCCCTCACTCTTGGGCATCTCATTTGCAGTATATAAACACCCTGAAACCCTCAGTTAGATTACAGTCTGTCCCTCACTCTTGGGTATCTCTTATGCTATATATAAACCACCCCGAACCCTTCGATTAGATTTCAGTCTCTCCCTCACTCTTGGGCATCTCATATGCTGCATGTAAACCACCCTGAACCCCTCAGTTAGATTACAGTCTCTCCGTCACTCCTGGGTGTCTCATATGCTGTATATAAACCACCCTGAACCCCTCGATTAGATTCCAGTCTGCCCTCACTCTTGGGCATCTCATATGCTGTATATAAACCACCCCGAACCCCTCGATTAGATTTCAGTCTCTCCCTCACTCCTGGGTATCTCATATGCTGTATGTAAACCACCCCGATCCACTCGATTAGATTTCAGTCCCTCCCTCACTCCTGGTTATCTCATATGCTGTATGTAAACCACACTCAACCCCTCGATTGGATTCCAGTCTCTCCCTCGCTCCTGGTTATCTCATATGCTGTATGTAAACCACCCTGAACCCCTCGATTAGATTTCAGTCTCTCCCTCACTCCTGGGTATCTCACATGCTGTATGTGAACCACCCTGAACCCCTCGATTAGATTTCAGTCTCTGCCTCACTGCTGGGTATCTCATATGCTGTATTTAATCCACCCTGAACCTCTCGATTAGACTTCAGTCTCTCCCTCACTCCTGGTTATCTCAAATGCTGTATGTAAACCACCCCGAACACCTCGATTAGATTCCAGTCTGTCCCTCACTCTTGGGCATCTCATACGCTGTATGTAAACCACCCCTAACCCCTCGATTAGGTTTCAGTCTCTCCCTCACTCTTGGGTATCACATATGCTTTATGTAAACCACCCTGAACCCCTCGATTAGTTTCCAGTCTCTCCCTCGCTCCTGGGTATCTCATATGCTGTATATTAACCACCCCGAACCCCTCGATTAGATTACAGTCTCTCCCTCACTCCTGGATATCTCATATGCTGTATGTGAACCACCCTGAACCCCTCGATTAGATTCCAGTATGTCCCTCACTCTTGGGTATCTCAGATGCTGTATATTAACCACCCTGAACCCCTCGCTTAGATTACAGTCTCTCCCTCACTGTTGGGCATCTCATATGCTGTATGTAAACCACCCCGAACCCCTCGGTTAGATTACAGTCTCTCCCTCACTCCTGGGTGTCTCATATGCTGTATCTAAACCACCCTGAACCCCTCGATTAGATTCCAGTCTGTCCCTCACTCTTGGGCATCTCATATGCTGTATATAAACCACCCCTAACCCCTCGATTAGATTTCAGTCTCTCCCTCACTCTTGGGTATCACATATGCTTTATGTAACCCACCCTGAACCCCTCGATTAGATTCCAGTCTCTCCCTCGCTCCTGGTTATCTCATATGCTGTATATAAACCACCCTGAACCCCTCGATTTAATTCCAGTCTGTCCCTCACTCTTGGGTATCTAATATGATTTATGTAAACCACCCATAACCCTTCGATTAGATTCCAGTCTGTCCCTCACTCTTGGGTATCTCATATGCTGTATATAAACCACCCCGAACCCCTCGATTAGATTTCAGTCTCTCCCTCACTCCTGGGTATCTCATATGCTCTAAATAAACCACCCTGAACCCCTCGATTAGATTCCAGTCTGTCCCTCACTCTTGGGTATCTGATATGCTGTATGTAAACCACCCCGAACCCCTCGCTTAGATTTCAGTCTCTCCCTCACTCCTGGGTATCTCATATGCTGTATGTAAACTACCCCGAACCCCTCGATTAGATTTCAGTCTCTCCCTCACTCCTGGGTATCTCATATGCTGTATGTAAACCACCCTGAACCCCTCGATTAGATTCCAGTCTGTCCCTCAATCTTGGGCATCTGATTTGCTGTATATAAACCACCCCCAACCCCTCGATTAGATTTCAGTATCTCCCTCACTCCTGGGTATCTCATATGCTGTATATGAACCACCCTGAACCCTCGATTAGATTCCAATCTGTCCCTCATTCTTGTGTATCTCATATGCTGCATGTAAACCACCCCGAACCCCTCGGTTAGGTTACAGTCTCTCCCTCACATCTGGGTATCTCATATGCTGTATATAAACCACCCTGAACCCCTCAATTAGATTCCAGTCTCTCCATCACTCCTGGGTATCTCATATGCTGTATCAAAACCACCCCGAACCCCTCGATTAGATTTCAGTCTCTCCCTCACTCCTGGGTATCACATATGCTTTATGTAAACCATCCTGAACCCTTCGATTAGGTTCCAGTCTCTCCCTCGCTCCTGGTTATCGCATATGCTTTATATAAAGCACCCTGAACCCCTCGATTTAATTCCAGTCTCTCCCTCACACTTGGGTATCTCATATGCTGTATGTAAACTACCCATAATCCCTCGATTAGATTCCAGTCTGTCCCTCACTCCTGGGTATCTCATATGCTCTAAATAAACCACCCTGAACCCCTCGATTAGATTCCAGTCTGTCCCTCACTCTTGGGCATCTCATATGCGGTATGCAAACCACCCTGAAGCCCTCGGTTAGATTACAGTCTCTCCCTCTCTCCTGGGTGTCTCATATGCTGTATATTAACCACCCTGAACCCCTCGATTAGATTCCAGTCTGTCCCTCACTGTTGGGCATCTCATATGCTGTATGTAAACCACCCCGAACCCCTCAGTTAGATTACAGTCTCTCCCTCACTCCTGGGTGTCTCATATGCTGTATCTAAACCACCCTGAACCCCTCGATTAGATTCCAGTCTGTCCCTCACTCTTGGGCATCTCATTTGCAGTATATAAACCACCCTGAAACCCTCAGTTAGATTACAGTCTGTCCCTCACTCTTGGGTATCTCTTATGCTATATATAAACCACCCCGAACCCCTCGATTAGATTTCAGTCTCTCCCTCACTCTTGGGCATCTCTAATGCTGCATGTAAACCACCCTGAACCCCTCAGTTAGATTACAGTCTCTCCCACACTCCTGGGTATCTCATATGCTGTATGTAAACCACCCCGATCCCCTCGATTAGATTTCAGTCCCTCCCTCACTCCTGGTTATCTCATATGCTGTATGTAAACCACACTCAACCCCTCGATTGGATTCCAGTCTCTCCCTCGCTCCTGGTTATCTCATATGCTGTATGTAAACCACCCTGAACCCCTCGATTAGATTTCAGTCTCTCCCTCACTCCTGGGTATCTCACATGCTGTATGTGAACCACCCTGAACCCCTCGATTCGATTTCAGTCTCTCCCTCACTGCTGGGTATCTCATATGCTGTATTTAATCCACCCTGAACCTCTCGATTAGACTTCAGTCTCTCCCTCACTCCTGGTTATCTCAAATGCTGTATGTAAACCACCCCGAACCCCTCGATTAGATTCCAGTCTGTCCCTCACTCTTGGGCATCTCATACGCTGAATGTAAACCACCCCTAACCCCTCGATTAGGTTTCAGTCTCTCCCTCACTCTTGGGTATCACATATGCTTTATGTAAACCACCCTGAACCCCTCGATTAGATTCCAGTCTCTCCCTCGCTCCTGGGTATCTCATATGCTGTATATTAACCACCCCGAACCCCTCGATTAGATTACAGTCTCTCCCTCACTCCTGGATATCTCATATGCTGTATGTGAACCACCCTGAACCCCTCGATTAGATTCCAGTATGTCCCTCACTCTTGGGTATCTCAGATGCTGTATATTAACCACCCCGAACCCCTCGCTTAGATTACAGTCTCTCCCTCGCTCCTGGGTATATCATATGCTGTATGTGAACCGCCCCGAACCCCTCGGTTAGATTACAGTCTCTCCCTCACTCCTGGGTGTCTCATATGCTGTATCTAAACCACCCTGAACCCCTCGATTAGATTCCAGTCTGTCCCTCACTCTTGGGCATCTCATTTGCAGTATATAAACACCCTGAAACCCTCAGTTAGATTACAGTCTGTCCCTCACTCTTGGGTATCTCTTATGCTATATATAAACCACCCCGAACCCTTCGATTAGATTTCAGTCTCTCCCTCACTCTTGGGCATCTCATATGCTGCATGTAAACCACCCTGAACCCCTCAGTTAGATTACAGTCTCTCCGTCACTCCTGGGTGTCTCATATGCTGTATATAAACCACCCTGAACCCCTCGATTAGATTCCAGTCTGCCCTCACTCTTGGGCATCTCATATGCTGTATATAAACCACCCCGAACCCCTCGATTAGATTTCAGTCTCTCCCTCACTCCTGGGTATCTCATATGCTGTATGTAAACCACCCCGATCCACTCGATTAGATTTCAGTCCCTCCCTCACTCCTGGTTATCTCATATGCTGTATGTAAACCACACTCAACCCCTCGATTGGATTCCAGTCTCTCCCTCGCTCCTGGTTATCTCATATGCTGTATGTAAACCACCCTGAACCCCTCGATTAGATTTCAGTCTCTCCCTCACTCCTGGGTATCTCACATGCTGTATGTGAACCACCCTGAACCCCTCGATTAGATTTCAGTCTCTGCCTCACTGCTGGGTATCTCATATGCTGTATTTAATCCACCCTGAACCTCTCGATTAGACTTCAGTCTCTCCCTCACTCCTGGTTATCTCAAATGCTGTATGTAAACCACCCCGAACACCTCGATTAGATTCCAGTCTGTCCCTCACTCTTGGGCATCTCATACGCTGTATGTAAACCACCCCTAACCCCTCGATTAGGTTTCAGTCTCTCCCTCACTCTTGGGTATCACATATGCTTTATGTAAACCACCCTGAACCCCTCGATTAGTTTCCAGTCTCTCCCTCGCTCCTGGGTATCTCATATGCTGTATATTAACCACCCCGAACCCCTCGATTAGATTACAGTCTCTCCCTCACTCCTGGATATCTCATATGCTGTATGTGAACCACCCTGAACCCCTCGATTAGATTCCAGTATGTCCCTCACTCTTGGGTATCTCAGATGCTGTATATTAACCACCCTGAACCCCTCGCTTAGATTACAGTCTCTCCCTCACTGTTGGGCATCTCATATGCTGTATGTAAACCACCCCGAACCCCTCGGTTAGATTACAGTCTCTCCCTCACTCCTGGGTGTCTCATATGCTGTATCTAAACCACCCTGAACCCCTCGATTAGATTCCAGTCTGTCCCTCACTCTTGGGCATCTCATTTGCAGTATATAAACCACCCTGAAACCCTCAGTTAGATTACAGTCTGTCCCTCACTCTTGGGTATCTCTTATGCTATATATAAACCACCCCGAACCCCTCGATTAGATTTCAGTGTCTCCCTCACTCTTGGGCATCTCATATGCTGCATGTAAACCACCCTGAACCCCTCAGTTAGATTACAGTCTCTCCGTCACTCCTGGGTGTCTCATATGCTGTATATAAACCACCCTGAACCCCTCGATTAGATTCCAGTCTGCCCTCACTCTTGGGCATCTCATATGCTGTATATAAACCACCCCGAACCCCTCGATTAGATTTCAGTCTCTCCCTCACTCCTGGGTATCTCATATGCTGTATGTAAACCACCCCGATCCCCTCGATTAGATTTCAGTCCCTCCCTCACTCCTGGTTATCTCATATGCTGTATGTAAACCACACTCAACCCCTCGATTGGATTCCAGTCTCTCCCTCGCTCCTGGTTATCTCATATGCTGTATGTAAACCACCCTGAACCCCTCGATTAGATTTCAGTCTCTCCCTCACTCCTGGGTATCTCACATGCTGTATGTGAACCACCCTGAACCCCTCGATTAGATTTCAGTCTCTCCCTCACTGCTGGGTATCTCATATGCTGTATTTAATCCACCCTGAACCTCTCGATTAGACTTCAGTCTCTCCCTCACTCCTGGTTATCTCAAATGCTGTATGTAAACCACCCCGAACCCCTCGATTAGATTCCAGTCTGTCCCTCACTCTTGGGCATCTCATACGCTGTATGTAAACCACCCCTAACCCCTCGATTAGGTTTCAGTCTCTCCCTCACTCTTGGGTATCACATATGCTTTATGTAAACCACCCTGAACCCCTCGATTAGATTCCAGTCTCTCCCTCGCTCCTGGGT
This sequence comes from Chiloscyllium plagiosum, assembly GCF_037043375.1. NCBI lineage: Eukaryota > Metazoa > Chordata > Chondrichthyes > Orectolobiformes > Hemiscylliidae > Chiloscyllium > Chiloscyllium plagiosum. Next base: position 43,848 of record NW_028270254.1, on the reverse strand, counting down.
ATCTCATATGCTGTATATTAACCACCCCGAACCCCTCGATTAGATTACAGTCTCTCCCTCACTCCTGGATATCTCATATGCTGTATGTGAACCACCCTGAACCCCTCGATTAGATTCCAGTATGTCCCTCACTCTTGGGTATCTCAGATGCTGTATATTAACCTCCCCGAACCCCTCGCTTAGATTACAGTCTCTCCCTCGCTCCTGGGTATATCATATGCTGTATGTGAACCGCCCTGAACCCCTCGATTAGATTCCAGTCTGTCCCTCGCTGCTGGGTATCTCATATGCTGTTTCTTAACCACCCCGAACCCCTCGGTTAGATTACAGTCTCTCCCTCGCTCCTGGTTATCTCTTATGCTGTATATAAACCACCCTGAACCCCTCGATTTGATTGCAGTCTGGAACTCACTCCTGCGGATGTGTTATTGGATCAGTGAAGTGATCCTTGTTGGATGTTAGACCGAAGACAAGATAAACTAAATGATCAAATGTTACATTGGGAGCAGTAACACAGAAAGCTGCTGTTTCATTTCTGTTCTGTTCCATATCTCCAAGTTTCAGAATGGGGCTGAATTTCTGTCACAATGGGGAAAATCTCAAAAGCTGTTTACTGTCCTGCTTGAATGCATCATCATAACATGAATTCCCTTGCAAGATAGGAAATGGAGACAGCTTCTGGAAGGTGTCTGTATCTGTGTGTGTGTGATTCTGTCTGTCTGTGTATGTCTGTTTGTGATTGATTCTGTGTGCGTGTTCAATGTTTTATATATTTTCAAACTGCATTGATGTTGCCAGTCTCTCTTGCTTTTCCTTATTTATAAGCTCAATGTCATCGTTTTGCTGATATAAAATGGTGGCTGTGGACAAATCTAAAATGTCTGCCTGACTGATTTGTGTCAGGAATACTTTCAGCAAGGGAGAGGGGGCAATGTGTCAAAAGCCATTTCCATTCATTGATGCTAGCATAGATAGGAAATGGAGACAGCTCTTTGAAGGGGATTAAAATGCATATCCCAGAACCTGTTTGCAGTGAATGCGGAGAGACAATGTGATATGCCTGTAAAGTCTGCCTTACTTTCCAAGCTCCTAATATATGAGAGAAACATAATATACAAACCCTGAAAGAGCTCAGCCACTGAATTGTAGATTTGCAGCATTTGATCAGGCTAGGCTAGGCTAGGCCTTATCCCAAATTGAAGGGTTTCTCAAATCCAACACTGACCTTCTGTGAGTTTAAATTGGGAACCCATTGACCAGATTCAAGGCTGTAAATCAATCCGGACTACCTTTTTATTCTGTACATAACCACACTGAACCCCTCAACTAAATTCCAAGCTGTAACTCACCCGGGGCTATCTGTTCGTCTGCATATAAACCAGCCTGAACCCCTTGATTAGATTCCAGACTATAACTCACCCTGGGCTATCTGTTACTCTGCAGAAAAACAACACTGAACCCCTCAATTAGATTCCATGCCTTAACTCACCTTGGGCTATCTGTTACTCTGTATATAAACCACTCTGAACCCCTCAATTAGATTCCATGCCTGAACTCACCTTGGGCTATCTGTTACTCTGTATATCAACCACTCTGAACCCCTCAATTAGATTCCATGCCTTAACTCATTAAAATAACTACATGTTATTTTGTATATTAACCACCCATTGATTTGAATCCACTTCATGTCATGTTAAGCTCATGTTGCCAACACAATCTCATCTCAATAATGATCAATGTATCACCGGTCCTCCTATCTGCTGGCACTACCATATGTTAACTTACTGATGTTTACGTCTCTCCCTCACTCCTGGGAACCTCATATGCTGTATGTAAACCACCCCGAACCCCTCGATTTGATTTCAGTATCTCCCTCGCTCCTGGGTATCTCATATGCTGTATGTAAACCACCCTGAACCGCTCGATTAGATTCCAGTCTGTCCCTCACTCTTGGGCATCTCATATGCTGTATATAAACCACCCCCAACCCCTCGATTAGATTTCATTCTCTCCCTCGCTCCTGGGTATCTCATATGCTGTATATAAACCACCCTGACCCCTTCGATTAGATTCCAGTCTGTCCTCATTCTTGGGCATCTCATATGTTGTATGTAAACAACCCTGAAACTCTCGGTTAGATTACAGTCTCTCCCTCACTCCTGGGTGTCTCAAATGCTGTATATAAACCACCCTGAACCCCTCGATTAGATTCCAGTCTCTCCCTCACTCTTGGGCATCTCATATGCTGTATATAAACCACCCCCAACCCCTCGATTAGATTTCATTCTCTCCCTCACTCTTGGGTATCTGATATGCTGTATGTCAACCACCCTGAACCCCTCAATTAGATTCCAGTCTCTCCCTCACTCCTGGGTATCTCATATGCTGTATGTAAACCAACCCGAACCCCTCAATTAGATTACAGTCTCTCCCTCACTCCTGGGTACCTCATATGCTGTATATAAACCACCCATAACCCCTCAATTAGATTCCAGTCGACCCCTCACTCTTGGGCATCTCATATGCTGTGTGTAAACCACACCGAACCCCTCGATTAGATTTCAGTCTCTCCCTTACTCCTGGGTATCTCATATGCAGTATGTAAACCACCCTGAACCCCTCAATTAGATTCCAGTCTCTCCCTCGCTCCTGGTTATCTCATATGCTGTATGTAAACCACCCTGAACCCCTCGATTAGATTTCAGTCTCTCGCTCACTGCTGGGTATCTCATATGCTGTATGTAATCCACCCTGAAACCCTCGATTAGATTCCAGTCTCTCCCTCGCTCCTGGTTATCTCAAATGCTGTTTGTAAACCACCCCAAACCCCTCGATAAGATTCCACTTTCCTTACATATGCTGTATGTAAACCACCCTGAACACCTCGATTAGATTTCAGACTATCCCTCACTGCTGGCTATATCATATGCTGTATGTAATCCACCCTGAACACCTCGATTGGATTCCAGTCTCTCCCTCACTGCTGGCTATCTCATATGCAGTATGTAATCCACACTGAACACCTCGATTAGATTCCAGTATCTCCCTCGCTCCTGCTTATCTCAAATGCTTTATGTAAACCACCCCCAACCTCTAAATTAGATTCCAGTCTGTCCCTCACTCTTGGGCATCTCATACGCTGTATGTAAACCACCCCTAACCCCTCGATTAGATTTCATGCTCTCCCTCACTCTTGGGTATCACATTTGCTTTATGTAAACCACCCTGAACCCCTCGATTAGATTCCAGTTTCTCCCTCGCTCCTGGTTATCTCATATGCTGTATATAAACCACCCTGAACCCCTCGATTTAATTCCAGTCTGTCCCTCACTCTTGGGTATCTCATATGCTGTATGTAAACCACCCTGACCCCCTCAATTAGATTCCAGTCTGTCCCTCACTCTTGAGTATCTCATATGCTGTATATAAACCATCCCAAACCCCTCGATTAGATTCCAGTCTCTCCCTCACTCCTGGGTATTTCATATGCTGCATGTAAACCACCCATAACCCCTCGATTAGATTCCAGTCTGCCCCTCACTCTTGGGCATCTCATATGCTGTATATAAACCACCCCGAACACCTCGATTAGTTATCAGTCTCTCCCTCACTCCTGGGTATCTCATATGCTCTAAATAAACCACCCTGAACCCCTCGATTAGATTTCAGTCTCTCCCTCATTCCTGGGCATCTCATATGCTGTATGTAAACCACCCTGAACCCCTCGATTAGATTTCAGTCTCTCCCTCGCTCCTGGGATTCTCATATGCTGTATGTAAACCACCCTGACCCCCTCAATTAGATTCCAGTCTGCCCCTCACTCTTGAGCATCTCATATGCTGTATATAAACCACCCCGAACACCTCGATTATTTTTCAGTCTCTCCCTCACTCCTGGGTATCTCATATGCTGTATGTAAACCACCCTGAACCCCTCGATTAGATTTCAGTCTCTCCCTCATTCCTGGGCATCTCATATGCTGTATGTAAACCACCCTGAACCCCTCGATTAGATTCCAGTCTGTCCCTCGCTCCTGGGTATCTCATATGCTGTATGTAAACCACCCTGAACCCCTCGATTAGATTTCAGACTATCCCTCACTGCTGGGTATCTCATATGCTGTATGTAAACCACCCTGATCCCCTCGATTAGATTCCAGTCTGTCACTCACTCCTGGGTATCTCATATGCTGTATGTAAACCACCCTGAACCCCTCGATTAGATTTCAGTCTGTCCCTCACACTTGGGCATCTCATATGCTGTATGTAAACCACCCTGAACCCCTCGGTTAGATTACAGTCTCTCCCTCACTCCTGGGTATCTCATATGCTGTATATTAACCACCCCGAACCCCTCGGTTAGATTACAGTCTCTCCCTCGCTCCTGGTTATCTCATATGCTGTATATAAACCACCCTGAAACCCTCGATTTGAATGCAGTCTGTCCCTCACTCTTGGGTATCTGATATGCTGTATGAAAACCCTAAACCCCTCAATTCGATTCCAGTCTGGAACCCACTTCTGGGGATGTGTTATTGGATCAGTGTGGTGATCCTTGTTGGATGTTAGACCGAAGACAAGATAAACTAAATTGTCAAATGTTACATTGGGAGCAGGAACACAGAAAGCTGCTGTTTCATTTCAGTTCTGTTACATATCTCCAAGTTTCAGATTGGGGCTGAATTTCTGTCACAATGGGGAAAATCTCAAAAGCTGTTTACTGTCCTGCTTGAATGCATCATCATAACATGAATTCCCTTGCAAGATAGGAAATGGAGACAGCTTCTGGAAGGTGTCTGTATCTGTTTGTGTGTGATTCTGTGTGCGTGTTCAATGTTTTATATATTTTCAAAATGCACTGATGTTGCCAGTCTCTCTTGCTTTTCCTTATTTATCAGCTCAATGTCATCGTTTTGCTGATATAAAATGGTGGCTGTGGACAAATCTAAAATGTCTGCCTGACTGATTTGTGTCAGGAATACTTTCAGCAAGGGAGAGGGTGCAATGTGTCAAAAGCCATTTCCATTCATTGATGCTAGCAGAGATAGGGAATGGAGACAGCTCTTTGAAGGGGATTAAAATGCATATCCCAGATCCTGTTTGCAGTGAATGCGGAGAGACAATGTGACATTCCAGTAAAGTCTGCCTTACTTTCCAAGCTCCTAATAGATGAGAGAAACATAATATACAAAACCTGAAAGAGCTCAGCCACTGAATTGTAGATTTGCAGCATTTGATCAGGCTAGACTAGGCTAGGCCTTATCCCAAATTGAAGGGTTTCTCAAATCCAACACTGACCTTCTGTGGGTTTAAATGGGGAACCCATTGACTAGATTCAAGGCTGTAAATCACTCCAGGCTATCTTTTTATTCTGTACATAACCACACTGAACCCCTCGATTAAATTCCAAGCTGTAACTCACCCGGAGCTATCTGTTAGTCTGTATATAAACCAGCCTGAACCCCTTGATGAGATTCCAGACGATAACTCACCCTGGGCTATCTGTTACTCTGTATACAAACCACTCTGAACCCCTCAATTAGATTCCATGCCTTAACTCACTAAAATAACTACATGTTATTTTGTATATTAACCACCCATTGATTTGATTCCACTTCATGTCATGTTAAGCTCATGTTGCCAACACAATCTCATCTCAATAATGATCAATGTATCACGGGTCCTCCGATCTGCTGGCACTACCATATGTTAACTTACTGATGTTTACGTCTCTCCCTCACTCCTGGGAACCTCATATGCTGTATGTAAAACACCCTGAACCCCTCGATTAGATTCCAGTCTGTCCCTCACTCTTGGGCATCTCATATGCTGTATATAAACCACCCTGAACCCCTCGATTAGATTCCAGTCTGTCCCTCACTCTTGGGCATCTCATATGCTGTATATAAACCACCCTGAACCCCTCGATAAGATTCCAGTCTGTCCCTCACTCTTGGGCATCTCATATGCTGTATGTAAACCACCCTGAACCCCTCGGTTAGATTACAGTCTCTCCCTCACTCCTGGGTGTCTCATATGCTGTATATAAACCACCCTGAACCCCTCGATTAGATTCCAGTCTGTCACTCACTCTAGGGTATCTCATATGCTGCATGTAAACCACCCCAAACCCCTCGATTATATTCCAGTCTGTCGCTCACTCTTGGGCATCTCACACGCTGTATCTAAACCACCGTAACCCCTCGATTAGATTTCAGTCTTTCCCTCATTCTTGGGTGTCACATATGCTTTTTGTAAACCACCCTGAACCCCTCGATTAGATTCCAGTCTGTCCCTCACTCTTGGGTATCTCATATGCTGTATGTAACCACCCATAACCCCTCGATTAGATTCCAGTCTGTCCCTTACTCTTGGGTATCTCATATGCTGTATATAAACCACTCCGAACCCCTCGATTAGATTTCAGTCTCTCCCTCACTCCTGGGTATCTCATATGCTCTAAATAAACCACCCTGAACCCCTCGATTAGATTCCAGTCTCTCCCTCGCTCCTGGTTATCTCATATGCTGTATATAAACCACCCTGAACCCCTTGATTTAATTCCAGTCTGTCCCTCTCTCTTGGGTATCTCATATGCTGTATGTAAACCACCCATAACCCCTCGATTAGATTCCAGTCTGTCCCTTACTCTTGGGTATCTCATATGCTGTATATAAACCACACCGAACCCCTCGATTAGATTTCAGTCTCTCCCTCACTCCTGGGTATCTCATATGCTGTATGTAAACCACCCAGAACCCCTCGATTAGATTCCAGTATCTCCCTCCCTCCAGGTTATCTCAAATGCAGTATGCAAATCACCCTGAACCCCTCGATTAGATTCAAGTCTCTCCCTCGCTCCTGGTTATCTCATATGCTGTATGTAAACCTAACCGAACCCCTCGATTAGATTCCAGTCTCTCCCTCACTCCTGGATATCTCATATGCTGTATGTAAACCACCCTGAACCCCTCGATTAGATTTCAGTCTCTCCCTCACTCCTGGGTATCTCATAGCAGTATGTAAACCACCCTGTACCCCTCGATTCGATTCCAGTCTGCCCCTCGCTCCTGGTTATCTCAAATGCTGTATGTAAACCACTCCCACTCCCTCGATTAGATTCCAGTCTGTCCCTCACTCTTGGGCATCTCATACGCTGTATCTAAACCACCCCTAACCCGTTGATTAGATTTCAGTCTCTCCCTCACTCTTGGGTATCACATATGCTTTATGTAAAACACCCTGAACCCCTCGATTAGATTCCAGTCTCTCCCTCGCTCCTGGTTATCTCATATGCTGTATCTAAAACCACCCCGAACCCCTCGATTAGATTTCAGTCTCTCCCTCACTCCTGGGTATCTCATATGCTCTAAATAAACCACCCTGAACCCCTCGATTAGATTCCAGTCTGTCCCTCACTCTTGGGTATCTGATATGCTGTATGTAAACCACCCCGAACCCCTCGATTAGATTTCAGTCTCTCCGTCACTCCTGGGTGTCTCAAATGTTGTATATAAACCACCCTGAACCCTCGATTAGATTCCAGTCTGTCCCTCATTCTTGGGTATCTCATATGCTGTATATAAACCATCCCAAACCCCTCGGTGAGATTACAGTCTCTCCCTCACTCCTGGGTATCTTATATGCTGCATGTAAACCTCCCCGAACCCCTCGATTATATTCCAGTCTCTCCCTCACTCCTGGATATCTCATATGCTGTATGTAAACCACCCTGAACCCCTCGATTAGATTTCAGTCTCTCCCTCACTCCTGGGTATCTCATAGCAGTATGTAAACCACCCTGTACCCCTCGATTCGATTCCAGTCTGCCCCTCGCTCCTGGTTATCTCAAATGCTGTATGTAAACCACTCCCACTCCCTCGATTAGATTCCAGTCTGTCCCTCACTCTTGGGCATCTCATACGCTGTATCTAAACCACCCCTAACCCGTTGATTAGATTTCAGTCTCTCCCTCACTCTTGGGTATCACATATGCTTTATGTAAAACACCCTGAACCCCTCGATTAGATTCCGATCTCTCCCTCGCTCCTGGTTATCTCATATGCTGTATCTAAAACCACCCCGAACCCCTCGATTAGATTTCAGTCTCTCCCTCACTCCTGGGTATCTCATATGCTCTAAATAAACCACCCTGAACCCCTCGATTAGATTCCAGTCTGTCCCTCACTCTTGGGTATCTGATATGCTGTATGTAAACCACCCCGATCCCCTCGATTAGATTTCAGTCTCTCCGTCACTCCTGGGTGTCTCAAATGTTGTATATAAACCACCCTGAACCCTCGATTAGATTCCAGTCTGTCCCTCTTTCTTGGGTATCTCATATGCTGTATATAAACCACCCCAAACCCCTCGGTGAGATTACAGTCTCTCCCTCACTCCTGGGTATCTTATATGCTGTATCAAAACCACCCCTAACCCCTCGATTAGATTTCAGTCTCTCCCTCACTCCTGGGTATCACATATGCTTTATGTAAACCACCCTGAACCCCTCGATTAGGTTCCAGTCTCTCCCTCGCTCCTGGTTATCGCATATGCTGTATATAAAGCACCCTGAACCCCTCGATTAGATTCAAGTCTGTCCCTCACTTTTGGGTATCTCATATGCTGTATGTAAACCACCCATAATCCCTCGATTAGATTCCAGTCTGTCCCTCACTCTTGGGTATCTCATAAGCTGTATATAAACCACTCCGAACCCCTCGATTAGATTTCAGTCTCTCCATCACTCCTGGGTATCTCATATGCTCTAAATAAACCACCCTGAACCACTCGATTAGATTCCAGTCTGTCCCTCACTCTTGGGTATCTGATATGCTGTATGTAAACCACCCCGAACCCCTCGATTAGATTTCAGCCTCTCCCTCACTCCTCGGTATCTCATATGCTGTATGTAAACCACCCTGAACCCCTCGATTAGATTCCAGTCTGTCCCTCACTCTTGGGCATCTCATATGCTGTATGTAAACCACCCTGAACCCCTCGGTTAGATTACAGTCTCTCCCTCACTCCTGGGTGTCTCATATGCTGTATATAAACCACCCTGAACCCCTCGATTAGATTCTAGTCTGTCCCTCACTCTTGGGTATCTCATATGCTGTATATAAACCACCCTGAACCCCTCGATTAGATTTCAGTCTCTCCCTCACTCCTGGGTATCTCCTATGCTGTATTTTAACCACCCTGGACTCCTCGATTTGATTCCAGTCTCTCCCTCGCTGCTGGGTATCTCATATGCTGTATGTACACCCTGAACCCCTCGATTAGATTCCACTCCGGAACTCACTCCGGGGGATGTGATATTGGAACAGTGAAGTGATCCTTGTTGGATGTTAGACCGAAGACAAGATAAACTAAATGGTCAAATGTTACATTGGGAGCAGGAACACAGAAAGCTGCTGTTTCATTTCTGTTCTGTTACATATCTCCAAGTTTCAGATTGGGGCTGAATTTCTGTCACAATGGGGAAAATCTCAAAAGCTGTTTACTGTCCTGCTTGAATGCATCATCATAACTTGAATTCCCTTGCAAGATAGGAAATGGAGACAGCTTCTGGAAGGTGTCTGTATCTGTGTGTGTGTGATTCTATCTGTCTGTGTATGTCTGTTTGTGTGTGATTCTGTGTGCTTGTTCAATGTTTTATATATTTTCAAACTGCATTGATGTTGCCAGTCTCTCTTGCTTTTCCTTATTTATAAACTCAATGTCATCGTTTTGCTGATATAAAATGGTGGCTGTGGACAAATCTAAAACGTCTGCCTGACTGATTTGTGTCAGGAATACTTTCAGCAAGGGAGAGGGGCCAATGTGTCAAAAGCCATTTCCATTCATTGATGCTAGCAGAGATAGGAAATGGAGACAGCTCTTTGAAGGGGATTAAAATGCATATCCCAGATCCTGTTTGCAGTGAATGCGGAGAGACAATGTGACATTCCAGTAAAGTCTGCCTTACTTTCCAAGCTCCTAATATATGAGAGAAACATAATATACAAAACCTGAAAGAGCTCAGCCACTGAATTGTAGATTTGCAGCGTTTAATCAGGCTAAGCTAGGCTAGGCCTTATCCCAAATTGAAGGGTTTCTCAAATCCAACACTGACCTTCTGTGGGTTTAAATTGGGAACCCATTGAGTAGATTCAAGGCTGTAAATCACTCCGGGCTATCTTTTTATTCTGTACATAACCACACTGAACCCCTCGATTAAATTCCAAGCTGTAACTCACCCGGGGCTATCTGTTAGTCTGTATATAAACCAGCCTGAACCCCTTGATTAGATTCCAGACTATAACTCACCCTGGGCTATCTGTTACTCTGTATATAAACCACTCTGAACCCCTCAATTAGATTCCATGCCTTAACTCACCTTGGGCTATCTGTTACTCTGTATATAAACCACTCTGAACCCCTCAATTAGATTCCATGCCTTAACTCACTAAAATAACTACATGTTATTTTGTATATTAACCACCCATTGATTTGATTCCACTTCATGTCATGTTAAGCTCATGTTGCCAACACAATCTCATCTCAATAATGATCAATGTATCACGGGTCCTCCTATCTGCTGGCACTACCATATGTTAACTTACTGATGTTTACGGCTCTCCCTCACTCCTGGGAACCTCATATGCTGTATGTAAACCACCCCGAACACCTCGATTAGATTTCAGTCTCTCCCTCGCTCCTGGGTATCTCATATGCTGTATATAAACCACCCTGAACCCCTCGATTAGATTCCAGTCTGTCCCTCACGCTTGGGCATCTCATATGCTGTATATAAACCACTCCCAACCCTTCGATTAGATTTCAGTATCTCCCTCACTCCTGGGTATCTCATATGCTGTATATAAATCACCCTGAAACCCTCGATTAGATTCCAGTCTGTCCCTCACTCTTGGGCATCTCAGATGCTGGATGTAAACCACCCTGAACCCCTCGGTTAGATTACAGGCTCTCCCTCACTCCTGGGTGTCTCATATGCTGTATATAAACCACCCTGAACCCCTCGATTAGATTGCAGTCTGTCCCTCACTCTTGGGTATCTCATATGCTGTACATAAACCACCCCGAACCCCTCGGTTAGATTACAATCTCTCCCTCACATCTGGGTATCTCATATGCTGTATATAAACTGCCCTGAACCCCTCAATTAGATTCCATTCTCTCCCTCGCTACTGGGTATCTCATATGCCGCATGTAAACCACCCATAACCCCTCGATTAGATTCCAGTCTGCCCTCAGTCTTGGCCATCTCATATGCTGTATATAAACCACCCCGAACCCCTCGATTAGATTTCAGTCTCTCCCTCACTCTTGGGTATCACATATGCTTTATGTAACCCACCCTGAACCCCTCGATTAGATTTCAGTCTCTCCCTCGCTCCTGGTTATCTCATATGCTGTATCTAAACCACCCTGAACCCCTCGATTTAATTCCAGTCTGTCCCTCACTCTTGGGTATCTCATATGCTGTATGTAAACCACCCATAACCCCTCGATTAGATTCCAGTCTGTCCCTCACTCTTGGGTATCTCATATGCTGTATATAAACCACTCCGAATCCCTCGATTAGATTTCAGTCTCTCCCTCACTCCTGGGTATCTCATATGCTCTAAATAAACCACCCTGAAACCTTCGATTAGATTCCAGTCTGTCCCTCACTCTTGGGTATCTGATATGCTGTATGTAAACAACCCCGAACCCATCGGTTAGATTTCCGTCTCTCCCTCACTCCTGGGTATCTCATATGCTGTATGTAAATAACTCTGAACCCCTCGATTAGATTTCAGTCTGTCCCTCACTCTTGGGTATCTCATATGCTGTATATAAACCACTCCGAACCCCTCGATTAGATTTCAGTCTCTCCCTCACTCCTGGGTATCTCATATGCTCTAAATAAACCACCCTGAACCCCTCGATTAGATTCCAGTCTGTCCCTCACTCTTGGGTATCTGATATGCTGTATGTAAACCACCCCGAACTCATCGGTTAGATTTCAGTCTCTCCCTCACTCCTGGGTATCTCATATGCTGTATGTTAACCACCCTGAACCCCTCGGTTAGATTCCAGTCTCTCCCTCACTCCTGGGTATCTCATATGCTGTATGTAAACCACCCTGAACCCCTCGATTAGATTCCAGTCTGTCACTCACTCTTGGGTATCTGATATGCTGTATATAAACCACCCTGAATCCCTCGATTAGATTTCAGTCTCTCCCTCCCTCCAGGCTATCTCATATGCAGTATGTAAACTACCCTGAACCCCTCAATTAGATTTCAGTCTCTCCCTCACTCCTGGGTATCTCATATGCTGTATGTAAACCACCCTGAACCCCTCGATTAATTTCCAGTCTGCCCCTCACTCTTGGGCATCTCATTTGCTGTATATAAACCATCCCGAACCCCTCGATTAGATTTCAGTCTCTCCCTCACTCCTGGGTTTCTCATATGCTGTATGTAAACCACCCTGAACCCATCGATTAGATTCCAGTCTCTCCCTCGCTCCTGGTGATCTCATATGCTGTATGTAAACCACCCTGAACCCCTCGATTAGATTTCAGTCTCTCCCTCACTCCTGGGTATCTCATATGCTGTATGTAAACCACCCTGAACCCCTCGATTAGATTCCAGTCTCTCCCTCCCTCCAGGTTATCTCATATGCAGTATGTAACCCAACCTGAACCCCTCGATTAGATTCCAGTCTCTCCCTCGATCCTGGTTATCTTAAAATTGTATGTAAACCACCCCGAACCCGTCGATTCGATTCCAGTCTGTCCCTCAGTCTTGGGCATCTCATCTGCTGTATATAAACCACCCCGAACCCCTCGATTAGATTTCAGTCTCTCCCTCACTCTTGGGTATCACATATTCTTTATGTAACCCACCCTGAACCCCTCGATTCGATTTCAGTCTCTCCCTCGCTCCTGGTTATCTCATATGCTGTATCTAAACCACCCTGAACCCCTCTATTAGATTCCAGTCTGTCCCTCACTCTTGGGTATATCATATGCTGTATGTAAACCACCCATAACCCCTCGATTAGATTCCAGTCTGTCCCTCACTCTTGGGAATCTCATATGCTGTATATAAACCACTCCGAACCCCTCGATTAGATTTCAGTCTCTCCCTCACTCCTGGGTATCTCATATGCTCTAAATAAACCACCCTGAACCCCTGGATTAGATTCCAGTCTGTCCCTCACTCTTGGGTATCTGATATGCTGTATGTAAACCACCCCGAACTCATCGGTTAGATTTCAGTCTCTCCCGCACTCCTGGGTATCTCATATGCTGTATGTAAACCACCCTGAACCCCTCGGTTAGATTCCAGTCTCTCCCTCACTCCTGGGTATCTCATATGCTGTATGTAAACCACCCTGAACCCCTCGATTAGATTGCAGTCTGTCACTCACTCTTGGGTATCTGATATGCTGTATGTAAACCACCCCGAACCCCTCGATTAGATTTCAGTCTCTCCCTCACTCCTGGGTATCTCATATGCTGTATGTAAACCACCCTGAACCCCTCGATTAGATTCCAGTCTGTCCCTCACTCTTGGGCATCTCATATGCTGTATATAAACCACCCCCAACCCCTCGATTAGATTTCAGTATCTCCCTCACTCCTGGGTATCACATATGCTGTATATAAACCACCCTGAACCCCTCGATTAGATTCAAACCTGTCCCTCACTCTTGGGCATCTCATATGCTGTATGTAAACCACCCTGAACCCCTCGGTTAGATTACAGTCTCTCCCTCGCTCCTGGTTATCTCATATGCTGTATATAAACCACCCTGAACCCCTCGATTTGATTGCAGTCTGTCCCTCACTCTTGGGTATCTGATATGCTGTGTGTAAACCCTAAACCCCTCAATTAGATTCCAGTCTGGAACTCACTCCTGGGGATGTGTTTTTGGATCAGTGAAGTGATCCTTGTTGGACGTTAGACCGAAGACAAGATAAACTAAATGGTCAAATGTCACATTGGGAGCAGGAACACAGAAAGCTGCTGTTTCATTTCTGTTCTGTTACATATCTCCAAGTTTCAGATTGGGGCTGAATTTCTGTCACAATGGGGAAAATCTCAAAAGCTGTTTACTGTCCTGCTTGAATGCATCATCATAACATGAATTCCCTTGCAAGATAGGAAATGGAGACAGCTTCTGGAAGGTGTCTGTATCTGTGTGTGTGTGATTCTGTCTGTCTGTGTATGTCTGTGTGTGATTCTGTGTGCATGTTCAATGTTTTATATATTTTCAAACTGCATTGATGTTGCCAGTCTCTCTTGCTTTTCCTGATTTATAAACTCAATGTCATCGTTTTGCTGATATAAAATGGTGGCTGTGGACAAATCTAAAATATCTGCCTGATTGATTTGTGTCAGGAATACTTTCAGCAAGGGAGAGGGGGCAATGTGTCAAAAGCCATTTCCATTCATTGATGTTAGCAGAGATAGGAAATGGAGACAGCTCTTTGAAGGGGATTAAAATGCAAATCCCAGATCCTGTTTGCAGTGAATGCGGAGAGACAATGTGACATTCCAGTAAAGTCTGCCTTACTTTCCAAGCTCCTAATATATGAGAGTAACATAATATACAAAACCTCAAAGAGCTCAGCCACTGAATTGTAGATTTGCAGCGTTTGATCAGGCTAGGCTAGGCTAGGCCTTATCCCAAATTGAAGGGTTTCTCAAATCCAACACTGACCTTCTGTGGGTTTAAATTGGGAACCCATTGACTAGATTCAAGGCTGTAAATCATTCCGGGCTATCTTTTTATTCTGTACATAACCACACTGAACCCCTCGATTAAATTCCAAGCTGTAACTCACCGGGGCTATCTGTTAGTCTGTATATAAACCAGCCTGAACCCCTTGATTAGATTCCAGACTATAACTCACCCTGGGCTATCTGTTACTCTGTATATAAACCACTCTGAACCCCTCAATTAGAGTCCATGCCTTAACTCACCTTGGGCTATCTGTTACTCTGTATATAAACCACTCTGAACCTCTCAATTAGATTCCATGCCTGAACCCACTTTGGGCTATCTGTTATTTTGTATATTAACCACCCATTGATTTGATTCCACTTCATGTCATGTTAAGCTCATGTTGCCAACACAATCTCATCTCAATAATCATCAATATATCACGGGTCCTCCTAAATGCCGGCACTACCATATGTTAACTTACTGATGTTTACGTCTCTCCCTCACTCCTGGGAACCTCATATGCTGTATGTAAACCACCCTGAACCCCTCGATTAGATTCCAGTCTGTCCCTCACTCTTGGGCATCTCATATGCTGTATATAAACCACCCCCAACCCCTCGATTAAATTTCAGTATCTCCCTCACTCCTGGGAACCTCATATGCTGTGTGTAAACCACCCAGAACCCCTCGATTAGATTACAGTCTCTCCCTCACATCTGGGTATCTCATATGCTGTATATAAACCACCCTGAATCCCTCGATTAGATTTCAGTCTCTCCCTCCCTCCAGGCTATCTCATATGCAGTATGTAAACTACCCTGAACCCCTCAATTAGATTTCAGTCTCTCCCTCACTCTTGGGTGTCACATATGCTTTATGTAAACCACCCTGAACCCCTCGATTAGATTCCAGTCTCTCCCTCACTCCTTGTTATCTCATATGCTGTATGTAAACCACCCATAACCCCTCGATTAGATTCCAGTCTGTCCCTCACTCTTGGGTATCTCATATGCTCTAAATAAACCACCCTGAACCCCTCGATTAGATTCCAGTCTGTCCCTCACTCTTGGGTATCTGATATGCTGTATGTAAACCACCCCGAATCCCTCGATTAGATTTCAGTCTATCCCTCACTCCTGGGTATCTCATATGCTCTATGTACACCACCCTGAACCCCTCGATTGGATTCCAGTCTGTCCCTCACTCTTGGGCATCTCATATGCTGTATGTAAACCACCCCCAACCCCTCGATTAGATTTCAGTATCTCCCTCACTCCTGGGTATCTCATATGCTGTATATAAACCACCCTGAACCCCTCGAATAGATTCCAGTCTGTCCCTCACTCTTGGGCATCTCATATGCTGTATGTAAACCACCCTGAACCCCTCGGTTAGATTACAGTCTCTCCCTCACTCCTGGGTATCTCATATGCTATATATAAACCACCTTGAACCCCTCTATTAGATTCCAGTCTGTCCCTCACTCTTCGGTATCTCATATGCTGTATATGAACCACCCCGAACGCCTCGGTTAAATTACAGTCTCTCCCTCGCTCGTGGTTATCTCATATGCTGTATATAAACCACCCTGAACCCCTCGATTTTATTGCAGTCTGTCCCTCACTCTTGGGTATCTCATATGCTGAAACAAACCACCCCGAACTCCTCGGTTAGATTCCAGTCTGTCCCTCACATCTGGGTATCTCATATACTGTATAGAAATCACCCTGAACCCCTCGATTAGAATTCAGTCTCTCCCTCCCTCCAGGTTATCTCATATCCAGTATGTAAACTACCCTGAACCCCTCAATTAGATTTCAGTCTCTCCCTCATTCCTGGGTGTCTCATATGCTGCATGTCAACCACCCTGAACCCCTCGATAAGATTCCAGTCTGCCCCTCACTCTTGGGCATCTCATATGCTTTATATAAACCATCCCGAACCCCTCGATTAGATTTCAGTCTCTCCCTCACTCCTGGGTATCTCATATGCTGTATGTAAACCACCCTGAACCCCTCGATTAGATTCCAGTCTCTCCCTCCCTCCAGGTTGTCTCATATGCAGTATGTAAACCAACCTGAACCCCTCAATTAGATTCCAGTCTCTCCCTCGCTACTGGATATCTCATCTGCTGTATGTAAACCACCCCCAACCCCTCGATTAGATTCAAGTCTCTCCCTCGCTCCTGGTTATCTCATATGCTGTATGTAAACCACCCTGAACCCCTCGATTAGATTTCAGTCTCTCCCTCACTCCTGGGTATCTCATATGCTGTATGTAGACCACTCTGAACCCCTCGATTAGATTTCAGGCTCTCCCTCACTGCTGGGTATCTCATATGCTGTATGAAATCAACCCTGAACCCCTCGATTAGATTCCAGTCTCTCCCTCGCTCCTGGTTATCTCAAGTGCTGTATATAAACCACCCCGAACCCCTCGATTAGATTCCAGTCTGTCCCACACTCTTGGGCATCTCATACGCTGTATCTAAACCACCCCTAACCCCTCGATTAGATTTCAGTCACTCCCTCACACTTGGGTATCACATATGCTTTATGTAAACCACCCTGAACCCCTCGATTAGATTCCAGTCTCTCCCTCGCTCCTGGTTATCTCATATGCTGTATATAAACCACCCTGAACCCCTCAATTTAATTCCAGCCTGTCCCTCACTCCTGGGTATCTCATATGCTGCATGTAAAGAACCCTGAACCCCTCGATTAGATTCCAGTCTGTCCCTCACACGTGGGCATCTCATATACTGTATATAAACCACCCCCAACCCCTCGATTAAATTTCAGTATCTCCCTCACTCCTGGGTATCTCATATGCTGTATATAAACCACCCTGAACCCCTCGATTAGATTCCAGTCTGTCCCTCACTCTTGGGCTTCTCATATGCTGTATATAAACCACAACCAACCCCTCGATTAAATTTCAGTATCTCCCTCACTCCTGGGAACCTCATATGCTGTATGTAAACCACCCAGAACCCCTCGATTAGGTTACAGTCTCTCCCTCACATCTGGGTATCTCATATGCTGTATATAAACCACCCTGAATCCCTCGATTAGATTTCAGTCTCTCCCTCCCTCCAGGCTATCTCATGTGCAGTATGTAAACTACCCTGAACCCCTCAATTAGATTTCAGTCTCTCCCTCACTCCTGGGTATCTCATATGCTGCATGTAAACCACCCTGAACCCCTCGATTAGATTCCAGTCTGCCCCTCTCTCTTGGGCATCTCATTTGCTGTATATAAGCCATCCTGAAACCCTCGATTAGATTCCAGTCTCTCCCTCGCTCCTGGTTATCTCATATGCTGTATGTAAACCACCCTGAACCCCTCGATTAGATTTCAGTCTCTCCCTCACTCCTGGGTATCTCATATGCTGTATGTAAACCACCCTGAACCGCTCGATTAGATTCCAGTCTCTCCCTCCCCCCAGGTTATCTCATATGCAGTATGTAACCCAACCTGAACCCCTCAATTAGATTCCAGTCTCTCCCTCGCTCCTGGTTATCTCATCTGTTGTATGTAAACCACCCCCAACCCCTCGATTAGATTCCAGTCTCTCCCTCGCTCCTGGTTATCTCAAATACTGTATGTAAACCACCCCGATCCCGTCGATTCGATTCCAGTCTGTCCCTCGCTCTTGGGCATCTCATACGCTGTATCTGAACCACCCCTAAGCCCTCGATTAGATTTCAGTCTCTCCCTCACTCTTGGGTATCACATATGCTTTATGTAAACCACCCTGAACCCCTCGATTAGATTCCAGTCTCTCCCTCACTCCTGGTTATCTCAAATGCTGTATATAAACCACCCTGAATCCCTCAATTTAATTCCAGTCTGTCCCTCACTCTTGGGTATCTCATATGCTGTATGTAAACCACCCATAACCCCTCGATTAGATTCCAGTCTGTCCCTCACTCTTGGGTATCTCATATGCTCTAAATAAACCACCCTGAACCCCTCGATTAGGTTCCAGTCTGTCCTTCACTCTTGGGTATCTGATATGCTGTATGTAAACCACCCCGAACCCCTCGATTAGATTTCAGTCTGTCCCTCCCTCCAGGCTATCTCATATGCAGTATGTCAACTACCCTGAACCCCTCAATTTGATTTCAGTCTCTCCCTTCTTCAGGTTCCTGAAGAAGGGCCTGTGCCCGAAACGTCGAATCTCCTGTTCCCTGGATGCTGCCTGACCTGCTGTGCTGTTCCAGCAATAAAGTTTCAACTTTGATCTCCAGCATCTGCAGACCTCACTTTCTCCTCCAGTCTCTCCCTCACTCCTGGGTATCTCATATGCTGCATGTAAACCACCCTGAACCCCTCGATTAGATTCCAGTCTGCCCCTCACTCTTGGGCATCTCATTTGCTGTATATAAACCATCCCGAAACCCTCGATTAGATTCCAGTCTCTCCCTCGCTCCTGGTTATCTCATATGCTGTATGTAAACCACCCTGAACGCCTCGATTAGATTTCAGTCTCTCCCTCACTCCTGGGTATCTCATATGCTGAATGTAAACCACCCTGAACCCCTCGATTAGATTCCAGTCTCTCCCTCCCTCCAGGTTATCTCATATGCAGTATGTAACCCAACCTGAACCCCTCAATTAGATTCCAGTCTCTCCATCGCTCCTGGTTATCTCATCTGCTGTATGTAAACCACCCCCAACCCCTCGATTAGATTCCAGTCTCTCCCTCGCTCCTGGTTATCTCAAATACTGTATGTAAACCACCCCGAACCCGTCGATTCGATTCCAGTCTGTCCCTCACTCTTGGGCATCTCATACGCTGTATCTGAACCACCCCTAAGCCCTCGATTAGATTTCAGTCTCTCCCTCACTCTTGGGTATCACATATGCTTAATGTAAACCACCCTGAACCCCTCGATTAGATTCCAGTCTCTCCCTCACTCCTGGTTATCTCAAATGTTGTATATAAACCACCCAGAACCCCTCAATTTAATTCCAGTCTGTCCCTCACTCTTGGGTATCTCATATGCTGTATGTAAACCACCCATAACCCCTCGATTAGATTCCAGTCTGTCCCTCACTCTTGGGTATCTCATATGCTCTAAATAAACCACCCTGAACCCCTCGATTAGATTCCAGTCTGTCCCTCACTCTTGGGTATCTGATATGCTGTATGTAAACCACCCCGAACCCCTCGATTAGATTTCAGTCTCTCCCTCACTCCTGGGTATCTCATATGCTGTATGTAAACCACTCTGAACCCCTCGATTAGATTCCAGTCTGTCCCTCACTCTTGGGCATCTCATATGCTGTATATAAACCACCCCGAACCCCTCGATTAGATTTCAGTCTCTCCCTCACTCCTGGATATCTCATATGCTGTATGTAAACCACCCTGAACCCCTCGATTAGATTCCAGTCTGTCCCTCACTCTTGGGCATCTCATATGCTGTATGTAAACCACCCTGAACCCCTCGGTTAGAGTACAGTCTCTCCCTCAATCCTGGGTATCTCATATGCTATATATAAACCACCATGAACCCCTCTATTAGATTCCAGTCTGTCCCTCACTCTTGGGTATCTCATATGCTGTATATTAACCACCCCGAACCCCTCGGTTAGATTACAGTCTCTCCCTCACTCCTGGGTATCTCA
Organism: Chiloscyllium plagiosum; assembly: GCF_037043375.1. Classification (NCBI taxonomy): domain Eukaryota; kingdom Metazoa; phylum Chordata; class Chondrichthyes; order Orectolobiformes; family Hemiscylliidae; genus Chiloscyllium; species Chiloscyllium plagiosum. The sequence continues at coordinate 23,482 of NW_028270254.1, read as the reverse complement.
TATGCTATATATAAACCACCATGAACCCCTCTATTAGATTCCAGTCTGTCCCTCACTCTTGGGTATCTCATATGCTGTATAGTAACCACCATGAGCCCCTCTATTAGATTCCAGTCTGTCCCTCACTCTTGGGTATCTCATATGCTGTATATTAACCACCCCGAACCCCTCGGTTAGATTACAGTCTCTCCCTCGCTCTTGGTTATCTCATATGCTGTATATAAACCACCCTGAACCCCTCGATTTGATTGCATTCTGTCCCTCACTCTTGGGTATCTGATATGCTGTGTGTAAACCCTAAACCCCTCAATTAGATTCCAGTCTGTCCCTCACTCTTGGGCATCTCATATACTGTATATAAACCACCCCCAACCCCTCGATTAAATTTCAGTATCTCCCTCAATCCTGGGTATCTCATATGCTGTATATAAACCACCCTGAACCCCTCGATTAGATTCCAGTCTGTCCCTCACTCTTGGGCATCTCATATGCTGTATATAAACCACCCCCAACCCCTCGATTAAATTTCAGTATCTCCCTCACTCCTGGGAACCTCATATGCTGTATGTAAACCACCCAGAACCCCTCGATTAGATTACACTCGCTCCCTCACATCTGGGTATCTCATATGCTGTATATAAACCACCCTGAACCCCTCAATTTAATTCCAGTCTGTCCCTCACTCTTGGGTATCTCATATGCTGTATGTAAACCACCCATAACCCCTCGATTAGATTCCAGTCTGTCCCTCACTCTTGGGTATCTCATATGCTCTAAATAAACCACCCTGAACCCCTCGATTAGATTCCAGTCTGTCCCTCACTCTTGGGTATCTGATATGCTGTACGTAAACCACCCCGAACCCCTCGATTAGATTTCAGTCTATCCCTCACTCCTGGGTATCTCATATGCTCTATGTACACCACCCTGAACCCCTCGATTAGATTCCAGTCTGTCCCTCACTCTTGGGCATCTCATATGCTGTATGTAAACCACCCCCAACCCCTCGATTAGATTTCAGTCTCTCCCTCACTCCTGGGTATCTCATATGCTATATATAAACCACCTTGAACCCCTCTATTAGATTCCAGTCTGTCCCTCACTCTTCGGTATCTCATATGCTGTATATGAACCACCCCGAACGCCTCGGTTAAATTACAGTCTCTCCCTCGCTCCTGGTTATCTCATATGCTGTATATAAACCACCCTGAACCCCTCGATTTGATTGCAGTCTGTCCCTCACTCTTGGCTATCTCATATGCTGTATATAAACCACCCCGAACTCCTCGGTTAGATTCCAGTCTGTCCCTCACATCTGGGTATCTCATATACTGTATAGAAATCACCCTGAACCCCTCGATTAGAATTCAGTCTCTCCCTCCCTCCAGGTTATCTCATATCCAGTATGTAAACTACCCTGAACCCCTCAATTAGATTTCAGTCTCTCCCTCATTCCTGGGTGTCTCATATGCTGCATGTCAACCACCCTGAACCCCTCGATAAGATTCCAGTCTGCCCCTCACTCTTGGGCATCTCATATGCTTTATATAAACCATCCCGAACCCCTCGATTAGATTTCAGTCTCTCCCTCACTCCTGGGTATCTCATATGCTGTATGTAAACCACCCTGAACCCCTCGATTAGATTCCAGTCTCTCCCTCCCTCCAGGTTGTCTCATATGCAGTATGTAAACCAACCTGAACCCCTCAATTAGATTCCAGTCTCTCCCTCGCTCCAGGATATCTCATCTGCTGTATGTAAACCACCCCCAACCCCTCGATTAGATTCAAGTCTCTCCCTCGCTCCTGGGTATCTCATATGCTGTATGTAGACCACTCTGAACCCCTCGATTAGATTTCAGGCTCTCCCTCACTGCTGGGTATCTCATATGCTGTATGTAATCCACCCTGAACCCCTCGATTAGATTCCAGTCTCTCCCTCGCTCCTGGTTATCTCAAACGCTGTATATAAACCCCCCCGAACCCCTCGATTAGATTCCAGTCTGTCCCACACTCTTGGGCATCTCATACGCTGTATCCAAACCACCCCTAACCCCTCGATTAGATTTCAGTCACACCCTCACACTTGGGTATCACATATGCTTTATGTTAACCACCCTGAACCCCTCGATTAGATTCCAGTCTCTCCCTCGCTCCTGGTTATCTCATATGCTGTATATAAACCACCCTGAACCCCTCAATTTAATTCCAGTCTGTCCCTCACTCCTGGGTATCTCATATGCTGTATGTAAAGAACCCTGAACCCCTCGATTAGATTCCAGTCTGTCCCTCACTCTTGGGCATCTCATATACTGTATATAAACCACCCCCAACCCCTCAATTAAATTTCAGTATCTCCCTCACTCCTGGGTATCTCATATGCTGTATATAAACCACCCTGAACCCCTCGATTAGATTCCAGTCTGTCCCTCACTCTTGGGCATCTCATATGCTGTATATAAACCACAACCAACCCCTCGATTAAATTTCAGTATCTCCCTCACTCCTGGGAACCTCATATGCTGTATGTAAACCACCCAGAACCCCTCGATTAGATTACAGTCTCTCCCTCACATCTGGGTATCTCATATGCTGTATATAAACCACCCTGAATCCGTCGATTAGATTTCAGTCTCTCCCTCGCTCCAGGCTATCTCATATGCAGTATGTAAACTACCCTGAACCCCTCAATTAGATTTCAGTCTCTCCCTCACTCCTGGGTATCTCATATGCTGCATGTAAACCACCCTGAACCCCTCGATTAGATTCCAGTCTGCCCCTCACTCTTGGGCATCTCATTTGCTGTATATAAGCCATCCTGAAACCCTCGATTAGATTTCAGTCTCTCCCTCGCTCCTGGTTATCTCATATGCTGTATGTAAACCACCCTGAACCCCTCGATTAGATTTCAGTCTCTCCCTCACTCCTGGGTATCTCATATGCTGTATGTAAACCACCCTGAACCCCTCGATTAGATTCCAGTCTCTCCCTCCCTCCAGGTTATCTCATATGCAGTATGTAACGCAACCTGAACCCCTCAATTAGATCCAGTCTCTCCCTCGCTCCTGGTTATCTCATCTGTTGTATGTAAACCACCCCCAACCCCTCGATGAGATTCCAGTCTCTCCCTCGCTCCTGGTTATCTCAAATACTGTATGTAAACCACCCCGATCCCGTCGATTCGATTCCAGTCTGTCCCTCGCTCTTGGGCATCTCATACGCTGTATCTGAACCACCCCTAAGCCCTCGATTAGATTTCAGTCTCTCCCTCACTCTTGGGTATCACATATGCTTTATGTAAACCACCCTGTACCCCTCGATTAGATTCCAGTCTCTCCCTCACTCCTGGTTATCTCAAATGCTGTATATAAACCACCCTGAATCCCTCAATTTAATTCCAGTCTGTCCCTCACTCTTGGGTATCTCATATGCTGTATGTAAACCACCCATAACCCCTCGATTAGATTCCAGTCTGTCCCTCACTCTTGGGTATCTCATATGCTCTAAATAAACCACCCTGAACCCCTCGATTAGGTTCCAGTCTGTCCCTCACTCTTGGGTATCTGATATGCTGTATGTAAACCACCCCGAACCCCTCGATTAGATTTCAGTCTCTCCCTCCCTCCAGGCTATCTCATATGCAGTATGTAACCCAACCTGAACCCCTCAATTAGATTCCAGTCTCTCCCTCGCTCCTGGTTATCTCATCTGCTGTATGTAAACCACCCCCAACCCCTCGATTAGATTCCAGTCTCTCCCTCGATCCTGGTTATCTCAAATACTGTATGTAAACCACCCCGAACCCGTCGATTCGATTCCAGTCTGTCCCTCACTCTTGGGCATCTCATACGCTGTATCTGAACCACCCCTAAGCCCTCGATTAGATTTCAGTCTCTCCCTCACTCTTGGGTATCACATATGCTTTATGTAAACCACCCTGAACCCCTCGATTAGATTCCAGTCTGTCCCTCACTCTTGGGCATCTCATATGCTGTATGTAAACCACCCTGAACCCCTCGGTTAGAGTACAGTCTCTCCCTCAATCCTGGGTATCTCATATGCTATATATAAACCACCATGAACCCCTCTATTAGATTCCAGTCTGTCCCTCACTCTTGGGTATCTCATATGCTGTATATTAACCATCCCGAACCCCTCGGTTAGATTACAGTCTCTCCCTCACTCCTGGGTATCTCATATGCTATATATAAACCACCATGAACCCCTCTATTAGATTCCAATCTGTCCCTCACTCTTGGGTATCTCATATGCTGTATATTAACCACCATGAGCCCCTCTATTAGATTCCAGTCTGTCCCTCACTCTTGGGTATCTCATATGCTGTATATTAACCACCCCGAACCCCTCGGTTAGATTACAGTCTCTCCCTCGCTCTTGGTTATCTCATATGCTGTATATAAACCACCCTGAACCCCTCGATTTGATTGCAGTCTGTCCCTCACTCTTGGGTATCTGATATGCTGTGTGTAAACCCTAAACCCCTCAATTAGATTCCAGTCTGTCCCTCACTCTTGGGCATCTCATATACTGTATATAAACCACCCCCAACCCCTCGATTAAATTTCAGTATCTCCCTCAATCCTGGGTATCTCATATGCTGTATATAAACCACCCTGAACCCCTCGATTAGATTCCAGTCTGTCCCTCACTCTTGGGCATCTCATATGCTGTATATAAACCACCCCCAACCCCTCGATTAAATTTCAGTATCTCCCTCACTCCTGGGAACCACATATGCTGTATGTAAACCACCCAGAACCCCTCGATTAGATTACAGTCGCTCCCTCACATCTGGGTATCTCATATGCTGTATATAAACCACCCTGAACCCCTCAATTTAATTCCAGTCTGTCCCTCACTCTTGGGTATCTCATATGCTGTATGTAAACCACCCATAACCCCTCGATTCGATTCCAGTCTGTCCCTCACTCTTGGGTATCTCATATGCTCTAAATAAACCACCCTGAACCCCTCGATTAGATTCCAGTCTGTCCCTCACTCTTGGGTATCTGATATGCTGTATGTAAACCACCCCGAACCCCTCGATTAGATTTCAGTCTATCCCTCACTCCTGGGTATCTCATATGCTCTATGTACACCACCCTGAACCCCTCGATTAGATTCCAGTCTGTCCCTCACTCTTGGGCATCTCATATGCTGTATGTAAACCACCCCCAACCCCTCGATTAGATTTCAGTATCTCCCTCACTCCTGGGTATCTCATATGCTGTATATAAACCACCCTGAACCCCTCGATTAGATTCCAGTCTGTCCCTCACTCTTGGGCATCTCATATGCTGTATGTAAACCACCCTGAACCCCTCGGTTAGATTACAGTCTCTCCCTCACTCCTGGGTACCTCATATGCTATATATAAACCACCTTGAACCCCTCTATTAGATTCCAGTCTGTCCCTCACTCTTCGGTATCTCATATGCTGTATATGAACCACCCCGAACGCCTCGGTTAAATTACAGTCTCTCCCTCGCTCCTGGTTATCTCATATGCTGTATCTAAACCACCCTGAACCCCTCGATTTGATTGCAGTCTGTCCCTCACTCTTGGGTATCTCATATGCTGTATATAAACCACCCCGAACCCCTCGATTAGATTTCAGTCTCTCCCTCACTCCTGGGTATCTCATATGCTGTATGTAAACCACCCCCAACCCCTCGATTAGATTTCAGTATCTCCCTCACTCCTGGGTATCTCATATGCTGTATATAAACCACCCTGAACCCCTCGATTAGATTCCAGTCTGTCCCTCACTCTTGGGCATCTCATACGCTGTATCTGAACCACCCCTAAGCCCTCGATTAGATTTCAGTCTCTCCCTCACTCTTGGGTATCACATATGCTTTATGTAAACCACCCTGAACCCCTCGATTAGATTCCAGTCTGTCCCTCACTCTTGGGTATCTCATATGCTGTATGTAAACCACACATAACCCCTCGATTAGATTCCAGTCTGTCCCTCACTCTTGGGTATCTCATATGCTCTAAATAAACCACCCTGAACCCCTCGATTAGATTCCAGTCTGTCCCTCACTCTTGGGTATCTGATATGCTGTATGTAAACCACCCCGAACCCCTCGATTAGATTTCAGTCTCTCCCTCACTCCTGGGTATCTCATATGCTGTATGTAAACCACTCTGAACCCCTCGATTAGATTCCAGTCTGTCCCTCACTTAGGGCATCTCATATGCTGTATATAAACCACCCCGAACCCCTCGATTAGATTTCAGTCTCTCCCTCACTCCTGGATATCTCATATGCTGTATGTAAACCACCCTGAACCCCTCGATTAGTTTCCAGTCTGTCCCTCACTCTTGGGCATCTCATATGCTGTATGTAAACCACCCTGAACCCCTCGGTTAGAGTACAGTCTCTCCCTCAATCCTGGGTATCTCATATGCTATATATAAACCACCATGAACCCCTTTATTAGATTCCAGTCTGTCCCTCACTCTTGGGTATCTCATATGCTGTATATTAACCATCCCGAACCCCTCGGTTAGATTACAGTCTCTCACTCACTCCTGGGTATCTCATATGCTATATATAAACCACCATGAACCCCTCTATTAGATTCCAATCTGTCCCTCACTCTTGGGTATCTCATATGCTGTATATTAACCACCATGAGCCCCTCTATTAGATTCCAGTCTGTCCCTCACTCTTGGGTATCTCATATGCTGTATATTAACCACCCCGAACCCCTCGGTTAGATTACAGTCTCTCCCTCGCTCTTGGTTATCTCATATGCTGTATATAAACCACCCTGAACCCCTCGATTTGATTGCAGTCTGTCCCTCACTCTTGCGTATCTGATATGCTGTGTGTAAACCCTAAACCCCTCAATTAGATTCCAGTCTGTCCCTCACTCTTGGGCATCTCATATACTGTATATAAACCACCCCCAACCCCTCGATTAAATTTCAGTATCTCCCTCAATCCTGGGTATCTCATATGCTGTATATAAACCACCCTGAACCCCTCGATTAGATTCCAGTCTGTCCCTCACTCTTGGGCATCTCATATGCTGTATATAAACCACCCCCAACCCCTCGATTAAATTTCAGTATCTCCCTCACTCCTGGGAACCTCATATGCTGTATGTAAACCACCCAGAACCCCTCGATTAGATTACAGTCGCTCCCTCACATCTGGGTATCTCATATGCTGTATATAAACCACCCTGAACCCCTCAATTTAATTCCAGTCTGTCCCTCACTCTTGGGTATCTCATATGCTGTATGTAAACCACCCATAACCCCTCGATTAGATTCCAGTCTGTCCCTCACTCTTGGGTATCTCATATGCTCTAAATAAACCACCCTGAACCCCTCGATTAGATTTCAGTCTGTCCCTCACTCTTGTGTATCTGATATGCTGTATGTAAACCACCCCGAACCCCTCGATTAGATTTCAGTCTATCCCTCACTCCTGGGTATCTCATATGCTCTATGTACACCACCCTGAACCCCTCGATTAGATTCCAGTCTGTCCCTCACTCTTGGGCATCTCATATGCTGTATGTAAACCACCCCCAACCCCTCGATTAGTTTTCAGTATCTCCCTCACTCCTGGGTATCTCATATGCTGTATATAAACCACCCTGAACCCCTCGATTAGATTCCAGTCTGTCCCTCACTCTTGGGCATCTCATATGCTGTATGTAAACCACCCTGAACCCCTCGGTTAGATTACAGTCTCTCCCTCACTCCTGGGTACCTCATATGCTATATATAAACCACCTTGAACCCCTCTATTAGATTCCAGTCTGTCCCTCACTCTTCGGTATCTCATATGCTGTATATGAACCACCCCGAACGCCTCGGTTAAATTACAGTCTCTCCCTCGCTCCTGGTTATCTCATATGCTGTATATAAACCACCCTGAACCCCTCGATTTGATTGCAGTCTGTCCCTCACTCTTGGGTATCTCATATGCTGTATATAAACCACCCCGAACTCCTCGGTGAGATTCCAGTCTGTCCCTCACATCTGGGTATCTCATATACTGTATAGAAATCACCCTGAACCCCTCGATTAGAATTCAGTCTCTCCCTCCCTCCAGGTTATCTCATATGCAGTATGTAAACTACCCTGAACCCCTCAATTAGATTTCAGTCTCTCCCTCATTCCTGGGTGTCTCATATGCTGCATGTCAACCACCCTGAACCCCTCGATAAGATTCCAGTCTCTCCCTCACTCCTGGGTATCTCATATGCTTTATGTAAACCACCCTGAACCCCTCGATTAGATTCCAGTCTCTCCCTCCCTCCAGGTTGTCTCATATGCAGTATGTAAACCAACCTGAACCCCTCAATTAGATTCCAGTCTCTCCCTCGCTCCTGGATATCTCATCTGCTGTATGTAAACCACCCCCAACCCCTCGATTAGATTCAAGTCTCTCCCTCGCTCCTGGTTATCTCATATGCTGTATGTAAACCACCCTGAACCCCTCGATTAGATTTCAGTCTCTCCCTCACTCCTGGGTATCTCATATGCTGTATGTAGACCACTCTGAACCCCTCGATTAGATTTCAGGCTCTCTCTCACTGCTGGGTATCTCATATGCTGTATGTAATCCACCCTGAACCCCTCGATTAGATTCCAGTCTCTCCCTCGCTCCTGGTTATCTCAAACGCTGTATATAAACCCCCCCGAACCCCTCGATTAGATTCCAGTCTGTCCCACACTCTTGGGCATCTCATACGCTGTACCTAAACCACCCCTAACCCCTCGATTAGATTTCAGTCACACCCTCACACTTGGGTATCACATATGCTTTATGTAAACCACCCTGAACCCCTCGATTAGATTCCAGTCTCTCCCTCGCTCCTGGTTATCTCATATGCTGTATATAAACCACCCTGAACCCCTCAATTTAATTCCAGTCTGTCCCTCACTCCTGGGTATCTCATATGCTGTATGTAAAGAACCCTGAACCCCTCGATTAGATTCCACTCTGTCCCTCACTCTTGGGCATCTCATATACTGTATATAAACCACCCCCAACCCCTCGATTAAATTTCAGTATCTCCCTCACTCCTGGGTATCTCATATGCTGTATATAAACCACCCTGAACCCCTCGATTAGATTCCAGTCTGTCCCTCACTCTTGGGCATCTCATATGCTGTATATAAACCACAACCAAACCCTCGATTAAATTTCAGTATCTCACTCACTCCTGGGAACCTCATATGCTGTATGTAAACCACCCAGAACCCCTCGATTAGATTACAGTCTCTCCCTCACATCTGGGTATCTCATATGCTGTATATAAACCACCCTGAATCCCTCGATTAGATTTCAGTCTCTCCCTCCCTCCAGGCTATCTCATATGCAGTATGTAAACTACCCTGAACCCCTCAATTAGATTTCAGTCTCTCCCTCACTCCTGGGTATCTCATATGCTGCATGTAAACCACCCTGAATCCCTCGATTAGATTCCAGTCTCTCCCTCCCTCCAGGTTATCTCATATGCAGTATGTAACGCAACCTGAACCCCTCAATTAGATTCCAGTCTCTCCCTCGCTCCTGGTTATCTCATCTGTTGTATGTAAACCACCCCCAACCCCTCGATTAGATTCCAGTCTCTCCCTCGCTCCTGGTTATCTCAAATACTGTATGTAAACCACCCCGATCCCGTCGATTCGATTCCAGTCTGTCCCTCGCTCTTGGGCATCTCATACGCTGTATCTGAACCACCCCTAAGCCCTCGATTAGATTTCAGTCTCTCCCTCAGTCTTGGGTATCACATATGCTTTATGTAAACCACCCTGAACCCCTCGATTAGATTCCAGTCTCTCTCTCACTCCTGGTTATCTCAAATGCTGTATATAAACCACCCTGAATCCCTCAATTTAATTCCAGTCTGTCCCTCACTCTTGGGTATCTCATATGCTGTATGTAAACCACCCATAACCCCTCGATTAGATTCCAGTCTGTCCCTCACTCTTGGGTATCTCATATGCTCTAAATAAACCACCCTGAACCCCTCGATTAGGTTCCAGTCTGTCCCTCACTCTTGGGTATCTGATATGCTGTATGTAAACCACCCCGAACCCCTCGATTAGATTTCAGTCTCTCCCTCCCTCCAGGCTATCTCATATGCAGTATGTCAACTACCCTGAACCCCTCAATTTGATTTCAGTCTCTCCCTCACTCCTGGGTATCTCATATGTTGCATGTAAACCACCCTGAACCCCTCGATTAGATTCCAGTCTGCCCCTCACTCTTGGGCATCTCATTTGCAGTATATAAACCATCCCGAAACCCTCGATTAGATTCCAGTCTCTCCCTCGCTCCTGGTTATCTCATATGCTGTATGTAAACCACCCTGAACGCCTCGATTAGATTTCAGTCTCTCCCTCACTCCTGGGTATCTCATATGCTGTATGGAAACCACCCTGAACCCCTCGATTAGATTCCAGTCTCTCCCTCCCTCCAGGTTATCTCATATGCAGTATGTAACCCAACCTGAACCCCTCAATTAGATTCCAGTCTCTCCCTCGCTCCTGGTTATCTCATCTGCTGTATGTAAACCACCCCCAACCCCTCGATTAGATTCCAGTCTCTCCCTCGCTCCTGGTTATCTCAAATACTGTATGTAAACCACCCCGAACCCGTCGATTCGATTCCAGTCTGTCCCTCACTCTTGGGCATCTCATACGCTGTATCTGAACCACCCCTAAGCCCTCGATTAGATTTCAGTCTCTCCCTCACTCTTGGGTATCACATATGCTTTATGTAAACCACCCTGAACCCCTCGATTAGATTCCAGTCTGTCCCTCACTCTTGGGTATCTCATATGCTCTAAATAAACCACCCCGAACCCCTCGATTAGATTCCAGTCTGTCCCTCACTCTTGGGTATCTGATATGCTGTATGTAAACCACCCCGAACCCCTCGATTAGATTTCAGTCTCTCCCTCACTCCTGGGTATCTCATATGCTGTATGTAAACCACTCTGAACCCCTCGATTAGATTCCAGTCTGTCCCTCACTCTTGGGCATCTCATATGCTGTATATAAACCACCCCGAACCCCTCGATTAGATTTCAGTCTCTCCCTCACTCCTGGGTATCTCATATGCTGTATGTAAACCACCCTGAACCCCTCGATTAGATTCCAGTCTGTCCCTCACTCTTGGGCATCTCATATGCTGTATGTAAACCACCCTGAACCCCTCGGTTAGAGTACAGTCTCTCCCTCACTCCTGGGTATCTCATATGCTATATATAAACCACCATGAACCCCTCTATTAGATTCCAGTCTGTCCCTCACTCTTGGGTATCTCATATGCTGTATATTAACCACCCCGAACCCCTCGGTTAGATTACAGTCTCTCCCTCACTCCTGGGTATCTCATATGCTATATATAAACCACCATGAACCCCTCTATTAGATTCCAGTCTGTCCCTCACTCTTGGGTATCTCATATGCTGTATATTAACCACCATGAACCCCTCTATTAGATTCCAGTCTGTCCCTCACTCTTGGGTATCTCATATGCTGTATATTAACCACCCCGAACCCCTCGGTTAGATTACAGTCTCTCCCTCGCTCCTGGTTATCTCATATGCTGTATATAAACCACCCTGAACCCCTCGATTTGATTGCAGTCTGTCCCTCACTCTTGGGTATCTGATATGCTGTGTGTAAACCCTAAACCCCTCAATTAGATTCCAGTCTGGAACTCACTCCTGGGGATGTGTTATTGGATCAGTGAAGTGATCCTTGTTGGATGTTAGACCGAAGACAAGATAAACTAAATTGTCAAATGTTACATTGGGAGCAGAAACACAGAAAGCTGCTGTTTCTTTTCTGTTCTGTTACATATCTCCAAGTTTCAGATTGGGGCTGAATTTCTGTCACAATGGGGAAAATCTCAAAAGCTGTTTACTGTCCTGCTTGAATGCATCATCATAACATGAATTCCCTTGCAAGATAGGAAATGGAGACAGCTTCTGGAAGGTGTCTGTATCTGTGTGTGTGTGATTCTGTCTGTCTGTGTATGTCTGTTTGTGTGTGATTCTGTGTGCATGTTCAATGTTTTATATATTTTCAAACTGCATTGATGTTGCCAGTCTCTCTTGCTTTTCCTTATTTATAAACTCAATGTCATCGTTTTGCTGATATAAAATGGTGGCTGTGGACAAATCTAAAATGTCTGCCTGACTGATTTGGGTCAGGAATACTTTCAGCAAGGGAGAGGGGGCAATGTGTCAAAAGCCATTTCCATTCATTGATGCTAGCAGAGATAGGAAATGGAGACAGCTCTTTGAAGGGGATTAAAATGCATATCCCAGAACCTGTTTGCAGTGAATGCGGAGAGACAATGTGACATTCCAGTAAAGTCTGCCTTACAGTAAAGCTCCTAATATATGAGAGAAACATAATATACAAAACCTGAAAGAGCTCAGCCACTGAATTGTAGATTTGCAGCGTTTGATCAGGCTAGGCTAGGCTAGGCCTTATCCCAAATTGAAGGGTTTCTCAAATCCAACACTGACCTTCTGTGGGTTTAAATTGGGAACCCATTGACTAGATTCAAGGCTGTAAATCACTCCGGGCTATCTTTTTATTCTGTACATAACCACACTGAACCCCTCGATTAAATTCCAAGCTGTAACTCACCCGGGGCTATCTGTTAGTCTGTATATAAACCAGCCTGAACCCCTTGATTAGATTCCAGACTATAACTCACCCTGGGCTATCTGTTACTCTGTATATAAACCACTCTGAACCACTCAATTAGAGTCCATGCCTTAACTCACCTTGGGCTATCTGTTACTCTGTCTATAAACCACTCTGAACCCCTCAATTAGATTCCATGCCTTAACCCACTTTGGGCTATCTGTTATTTTGTATATTAACCACCCATTGATTTGACTCCACTTCATGTCATGTTAAGCTCATGTTGCCAACACAATCTGGGTGGTTAATATACAGCATATGAGATACCCTAGAGTGAGGGACAGACTGGAATCTAATAGAGGGGTTCATGGTGGTTTATATATAGCATATGAGATACCCAGGAGTGAGGGAGAGACTGTACTCTAACCGAGGGGTTCCGGGTGGTTTACATACAGCATATGAGATGCCCAAGAGTGAGGGACAGACTGGAATCTAATCGAGGGGTTCAGGGTGGTTTACATACAGCATATGAGATACCCAGGAGTGAGGGAGAGACAGAAATCTAATCGAGGGGTTCGGGGTGGTTTACATACAGCATATCAGATACCCAAGAGTGAGGGACAGACTGGAATCTAATCGAGGGGTTCAGGGTGGTTTATTTAGAGTATATTAACCACCCCGAACCCCTCGGTTAGATTACAGTCTCTCCCTCACTCCTGGGTATCTCATATGCTATATATAAACCACCATGAACCCCTCTATTAGATTCCAGTCTGTCCCTCACTCTTGGGTATCTCTTATGCTGTATATTAACCACCCCGAACCCCTCGGTTAGATTACAGTCTCTCCCTCGCTCCAGGGTATCTCATATGCTGCATGTAAACCACCCTGAACCCCTCGATTAGATTCCAGTCTGCCCCTCACTCTTGGGCATCTCATATGCTGTATATAAACCATCCCGAACCCCTCGATTAGATTTCAGTCTCTCCCTCACTCCTGGGTATCTCATATGCTGTATGTAAACCACCCTGAACCCCTCGATTAGATTCCAGTCTGTCCCTCACTCCTGGGTATCCCATATGCTGTATATAAACCACCCTGAACCCCTCGATTAGATTTCAGTCTCTCCCTCACACCTGGGTATCTCATCTGCTGTATGTAAACCACCCTGAACCCCTCGATTAGATTCCAGTCTCTCCCTCCCTCGAGGTTATCACATATGCAGTATGTAACCCAACCTGAACCCCTCGATTCGATTACAGTCTGTCCCTCACTCTTGGGCATCTCATACGCTGTATCTAAACCACCCCTCACCCCTCGATTAGATTTCAGTCTCTCCCTCACTCTTGGGTATCACATATGCTTTATGTAAACCACCCTGAACCCCTCGATTAGATTCCAGTCTCTCCCTCACTCCTGGTTATCTCATATGCTGTATATAAACCACCCTGAACCCCTCAATTTAATTTCAGTCTGTCCCTCACTCTTGGGTATCTGATATGCTGTTTGTAAACCACCCATAACCCATCGATTAGATTCCAGTCTGTCCCTCACTCTTGGGTATCTCATATGCTCTAAATAAACCACCCTGAACCCCTCGATTAGATTCCAGTCTGTTCCTCACTCTTGGGTATCTGATATGCTGTATGTAAACCACCCGGAAACCCTCGATTAGATTTCAGTCTCTCCCTCACTCCTGGGTATCTCATATACTCTATGTACACCACCCTGAACCCCTCGATTAGATTCCAGTCTGTCCCTCACTCTTGGGCATCTCATATGCTGTATATAAACCACCCCCAACCCCTCGATTAGATTTCAGTATCTCCCTCACTCCTGGGTATCTCATATGCTGTATATAAACCACCCTGAACCCCTCGATTAGATTCCAGTCTGTCCCTCACTCGTGGGCATCTCATATGCTGTATGTAAACCACCCTGAACCCCTCGGTTAGATTACACTCTCTCCCTCACTCCTGGGTATCTCATATGCTATATATAAACCACCTTGAACCCCTTTATTAGATTCCAGTCTGTCCCTCACTCTTGGGTATCTCATATGCTGTATATTAACCACCCCGAACGCCTCGGTTAAATTACAGTCTCTCCCTCGCTCCTGGTTATCTCATATGCTGTATGTAAACCACCCTGAACCCCTCGATTTGATTGCAGTCTGTCTCTCACTCTTGGCTATCTCATATGCTGTATATAAACCACCCCGAACCCCTCGGTTAGATTCCAGTCTGTCCCTCACATCTGGGTATCTCATATATTGTATATAAATCACCCTGAGCCCCTCAATTAGAATTCATTCTCTCCCTCCCTCCAGGTTATCTCATATGCAGTAAGTAAACTACCCTGAACCCCTCAATTAGATTTCAGTCTCTCCCTCATTCCTGGGTATCTCATATGCTGCATGTAAACCACCCTGTACCCCTCGATTAGATTCCAGTCTGCCCCTCACTCTTGGGCATCTCATATGCTGTATATAAACCACCCCGAACCCCTCGATTAGATTTCAGTCTCTCCCTCGCTCCGGGGTATCTCATATGCTGTATGTAAACCACCCTGAACCCCTCGATTAGATTCCAGTCACTCCCTCCCTCCAGGTTATCTCATATGCAGTATGTAAACCAACCTGAACCCCTCAATTAGATTCCAGTCTCTCCCTCGCTCCTGGATATCTCATCTGCTGTATGTAAACCACCCCCAACCCCTCGATTAGATTCCAGTCTCTCCCTTGCTCCTGGTTATCTCATATGCTGTATGTAAACCACCCTGAACGCCTCGATTAGATTTCAGTCTCTCCCTCACTCCTGGGTATCTCATATGCTGTATGTAAACCACTCTGAACCCCTCGATTAGATTTCAGACTCTCCCTCACTGCTGGCTTTCTCATATGCTGTATGTAATCCACCCTGAACCCCTCGATTAGATTCCAGTCTCTCCCTCGCTCCTGGTTATCTCAAATGCTGTATATAAACCACCCCGAACCCCTCGATTAGATTCCAGTCTGTCCCACACTCTTGGGCATCTCATACGCTGTATCTAAACCACCCCTAACCCCTCGATTAGATTTCAGTCACTCCCTCACTCTTGGGTATCACATATGCTTTATGTAAACCACACTGAACCCCTCAATTTAATTCCAGTCTGTCCCTCACTCTTGGGTATCTCATATGCTGTATGTAAACCACCCATAACCCCTCGATTAGATTCCAGTCTGTCCCTCACTCTTGGGTATCTCATATGCTGTATGTAAACCACCCTGAACCCTTCGATTAGATTCCAGTCTGTCACTCACTCTTGGGTATCTGATATGCTGTATGTAAACCACCCATAACCCCTCGATTAGATTTCAGTCTCTCCCTCACTCCTGGGTATCTCATATGCTGTATGTAAACCACCCTGAACCCCTCGATTAGATTCCAGTCTGTCCCTCACTCTTGGGCATCTCATATGCTGTATATAAACCACCCCCAACCCCTCGATTAGATTTCAGTATCTCCCTCACTCCTGGGTATCTCATATGCTGTATATAAACCACCCTGAACCCCTCTATTAGATTCCAGTCTGTCCCTCACTCTTGGGTATCTCATATGCTGTATATTAACCACCCCGAACCCCTCGGTTAGATTACAGTCTCTCCCTCGCTCCTGGTTATCTCATATGCTGGATATAAACCACCCTGAACCCCTCGATTTGATTGCAGTCTGTCCCTCACTCTTGGGTATCTGATATGCTGTGTGTAAACCCTAAACGCCGCAATTAGATTCCAGTCTGGAACTCACTCCTGGGGATGTGTTATTAGATCAGTGAAGTGATCCTTGTTGGATGTTACACCGAAGACAAGATAAACTAAATGGTCAAATGTTACATTGGGAGCAGGAACACAGAAAGCTGCTGTTTCATTTCTGTTCTGTTACATATCTCCAAGTTTCAGATTGGGGCTGAATTTCTGTCACAATGGGGAAAATCTCAAAAGCTGTTTACTGTCCTGCTTGAATGCATCATCATAACATGAATTCCCTTGTAAAATAGGAAATGGAGAAAGCTTCTGGAAGGTGTCTGTATCTGTGTGTGTGTGATTCTATCTGTCTGTGTATGTCTGTTTGTGTGTGATTCTGTGTGCGTGTTCAATGTTTTATATATTTTCAAACTGCATTGATGTTGCCAGTCTCTCTTGCTTTTCCTTATTTATAAACTCAATGTCATCGTTTTGCTGATATAAAATGGTGGCTGTGGACAAATCTAAAATGTCTGCCTGACTGATTTGTGTCAGGAATACTTTCAGCAAGGGAGAGGGGGCAATGTGTCAAAAGCCATTTCCACTCATTGATGTTAGCAGAGATAGGACATGGAGACAGCTCTTTGAAGGGGATTAAAATGCCTATCCCAGAACCTGTTTGCAGTGAATGCGGAGAGACAATGTGACATTCCAGTAAAGTCTGCCTTACTTTCCAAGCTCCTAATATATGAGAGAAACATAATATACAAAACCTGAAAGAGCTCAGCCACTGAATTGTAGATTTGCAGCGTTTGATCAGGCTAGGCTAGGCTCGGCCTTATCCCAAATTGAAGGGTTTCTCAAATCCAACACTGACCTTCTGTGGGTTTAAATTGGGAACCCATTGACTAGATTCAAGGCTGTAAATCACTCCGGGCTATCTTTTTATTCTGTACATAACCACACTGAACCCCTCGATTAAATTCCAAGCTGTAACTCACCCGGGGCTATCTGTTAGTCTGTATATAAACCAGCCTGAACCCCTTGATTAGATTCCAGACTATAACTCACCCTGGGCTATCTGTTACTCTGTATATAAACCACTCTGAACCCCTCAATTAGATTCCATGCCTTAACTCACCTTGGGCTATCTGTTACTCTGTATATAAACCACTCTGAACCCCTCAATTAGATTCCATGCCTTAACCCACTTTGGGCTATCTGTTATTTTGTATATGAACCACCCATTGATTTGATTCCACTTCATGTCATGTTAAGCTCATGTTGCCAACACAATCTCATCTCAATAATGATCAATGTATCACGGGTCCTCCTATCTGCTGGCACTACCATATGTTAACCTACTGATGTTTACGTCTCTCCCTCACTCCTGGGAACCTCATATGCTGTATGTAAACCACCCCGAACACCTCGATTAGATTTCAGTCTCTCCCTCGCTCCTGGGTATCTCATATGCTGTATGTAAACCACCCTGAACGCCTCGATTAGATTCCAGTCTGTCCCTCACGCTTGGGCATCTCATATGCTGTATATAAACCACCCCCAACCCTTCGATTAGATTTCAGTATCTCCCTCACTCCTGGGTATCTCATATGCTCTAAATAAACCACCCTGAAACCCTCGATTAGATTCCAGTCTGTCCCTCACTCTTGGGTATCTGATATGCTGTATGTAAACCACCCCGAACCCATCGGTTAGATTTCCGTCTCTCCCTCACTCCTGGGTATCTCAAATGCTGTATGTAAATAACTCTGAACCCCTCGATTAGATTTCAGTCTGTCCCTCACTCTTGGGTATCTCATATGCTGTATATAAACCACTCCGAACCCCTCGATTGGATTTCAGTCTCTCCCTCACTCCTGGGTATCTCATATGCTCTAAATAAAGCACCCTGAACCCCTCGATTAGATTCCAGTCTGTCCCTCACTCTTGGGTATCTGATATGCTGTATGTAAACCACCCCGAACTCATCGGTTAGATTTCAGTATCTCCCTCACTCCTGGGTATCTCATATGCTGTATGTAAACCACCCTGAACCCCTCGGTTAAATTCCAGTCTCTCCCTCACTCCTGGGTATCTCATATGCTGTATGTAAACCACCCTGAACCCCTCGATTAGATTCCAGTCTGTCCCTCACTCTTGGGTATCTCATAGGCTGTGAGAGAGAGAGAATGCGTGTGTGCAAGAGAGAGAAAATGCGTGTTAGAGAGAGAGAGAATGCGTGTGAGAGAGAGAGAGAATGCGTGTGTGAGAGAGAATGCTTGTGTGAGAGAGAATGCGTGTGAGAGAGAGAAAGAGAAAATGCGTGTGAGAGAGGGAGAGAATGTGTGTGTGAGGTAGAATGTGCGTGTGAGAGACAGAATGTGTGTGTGTGTGAGAGAGAATGTGTGTGTGAGAGAGAGAGAACGTGTGTGTGTGATAGAGAGAGAATGTGTGTGTGTGTGAGAGAGAATGTGTGTGTGTGAGAGAGAGAGAATGTGTGTGTGTGAGAGAGAGAGAATGTGTGTGTGAGAGAGAATGCGTGTGTGTGAGAGAGAGAGAATGTGCGTGTGAGAGAGAGAATGTGTGTGTGTGTGTGAGAGAATGTGTGTATGTGAGAAAGAGAATGTGTGTGTGTGTGAGAGAATGTGTGTGTGAGAGAGAATGTGTGTGTGAGAGAGAATGTGTGTGTGAGAGAGAATGTGTGTGTGAGAGAGAATGTGTGTGTGAGAGAGAATGCGTGTGTGAGAGAGAGAATGTGTGTGAGAGAGAATGTGTGTGTGAGAGAGAGAGAGAGTGTGTGTGTGAGAGAGAATGTGTGTCTGTGAGAGAGAGAGAATGTGTGTGTGAGAGAGAGAATGTGTGTGTGAGAGAGAGAATGTGTGTGTGAGAGAGAATGTGTGTGTGAGAGAGAATGTGTGTGTGAGACAGAATGCGTGTGAGAGAGAGAGAGATTGTGTGTGTGAGAGAGAATGTGTGTGTGAGAGAGAATGTGCGTGTGAGAGAGAGAATGTGTGTGTGAGAGAGAGAATGTGTGTGTGAGAGAGAGAATGTGTGTGTGAGAGAGAATGTGTGTGTGAGAGATAATGCGTGTGTGAGAGAGAGAATGTGTGTGTGAGAGAGAGAATGTGTGTGTGAGAGAGAGAATGTGTGTGTGTGAGAGAGAATGCGTGTGTGAGAGAGAGAATGTGTGTGTGAGAGAGAATGTGTGTGTGAGAGAGAATGCGTGTGAGAGAGAGAGAGAATGTGTGTGTGAGAGAGAATGTGTGTGAGAGAGTGAATGCGTGTGCGCAAGAGAGAGAGAATGCGTGTGTGAGATAGAATGTGCGTGTGAGAGAGAGAATGTGTGTGTGTGTCTGAGAGAGAATGTGTGTGTGAGAGAGTGAATGTGTGTGTGAGAGAATGTGTGTGTGAGAGAGAATGTGTGTGTGAGAGAGAATGCGTGTGAGAGAGAGAGAGAATGTGTGTGAGAGAGTGAATGCGTGTGCGCAAGAGAGAGAGAATGCGTGTGTGAGAGAGAGAGAGAATGCGTGAGAGAGAGAATGCGTGTGTGTGTGAGAGAGATTGAGTGTGTGAGAGAATGCGTGTGCGTGTGAGACAGAGAATGCGTGTGTGAGAGAGAGAGAGAATGCGTGTGCGAGAGAGAGAATGCGTGTGTGTGAGAGAGATAATGCGTGTGTGAGAGAGAGAATGTGTGTGAGAGAGAATGCGTGTGCGTGTGAGAGAGAGAGAATGCGTGTGAGAGAGAGAATGTGTGTGAAAGAGAAAATGCGTGTGTGAGAGAGAGAATGTGTGTGTGAGAGAGAGAATGTGTGTGTGAGAGAGAGAATGTGTGTGAGAAAGAGAATGCGTGTGTGAGAGAGAGAATGTGTGTGTGTGAGAGAATGTGTGTGTGAGAGAGAATGTGTGTGTGAGAGCAAGAGAGAATGTGTGTGAGAGAGAGAGAGAATGCGAGTGAGAGAGAGAATGCGTATATGCGAGAGAGAATGCGTGTGTGAGAGAGAGAATGTGTGTGTGAGAGAATGTGTGTCAGAGAGAGAGAGAATGTGTGTGAGAGAGAGAATGCGTGAGTGCAAGAGAGAGAGAATGCGTGTGCGAGTGAGAGAGAGAATGCGTGTGTGCGAGAGAGAATGCTTGTGAGAGAATGTGTGTGTGAGAGAGAATGCGTGTGTGAGAGAGAGAGAATGTGTGTGTGTGAGAGAGAATGTGTGTGTGTGTGAGAGAGAGAATGCGTGTGTGAGAGAGAAAATGTGTGTGAGAGAGAATGCGTGTGTGAGAGAGAGAATGCGTGTGTGCAAGAGAGAGAGAATGCGTGTGCGAGTGAGAGAGAGAATGCGTGTGTGCGAGAGAGAATGCATGTGTGAGAATGTGTGTGTGATAGAGAATGCGTGTGTGAGAGAGAGAGAATGTGTGTGTGAGAGAGAGAATGTGTGTGTGTGAGAGAGAGAATGCGTGTGTGAGAGAGAGAATGTGTGTGAGAGAGAATGCGTGTGTGCAAGAGAGAGAATGCGTGTGTCAGAGAGAATATGTGTGTGACAGAGAGAATGTGTGGGAGAGAGAAAGCGTGTGTGTGAGAGAGAGAATGCGTGTGTGAGAGAGAGAATGTGTGTGAGAGAGAATGCGTGTGTGCGAGAGAGAGAATGCGTATGTGCGAGAGAGATTGCGTGTGAGAGAGAGAATGTGTGTGTGAGAGAATGTGTGTCAGAGAGAGAGAGAATGTGTGTGAGAGAGAGAATGCGTGTGTGCAAGAGAGAGAGAATGCGTGTGCGAGTGAGAGAGAGAATGCGTGTGTGCGAGAGAGAATGCATGTGAGAGAATGTGTGTGTGAGAGAGAATGCGTGTGTGAGAGAGAGAGAATGTGTGTGTGAGAGAGAGAATGTGTGTGTGTGAGAGAGAGAATGTGTGTGTGAGAGAGAAAATGTGTGTGAGAGAGAATGCGTGTGTGCGAGAGAGAGAATGCGTGTGTGCGAGAGAGAGAATGCGTGTGTGAGAGAATGCGTGTGCGTGTGAGAGAGAATGCGTGTGAGAGAATGTGTGTGTGAGAGAGAATGCGTGTGTGAGAGAGAGAGAATGTGTGTGTGAGAGAGAGAATGTGTGTGAGAGAGATGCATGTGTGCAAGAGAGAGAATGCGTGTGTGAGAGAGAGAATGTGTGTGTGAGAGAATGTGTGTGAGAGAGAATGCGTGTGTGAGAGAGAGAATGCGTGTGTGCAAGAGAGAGAGAATGCGTGTGCGAGTGAGAGAGAGAATGCGTGTGTGCGAGAGAGAATGCATGTGAGAGAATGTGTGTGTGATAGAGAATGCGTGTGTGAGAGAGAGAGAATGTGTGTGTGAGAGAGAGAATGTGTGTGT
The DNA here is from genome assembly GCF_037043375.1 of Chiloscyllium plagiosum. NCBI lineage: Eukaryota > Metazoa > Chordata > Chondrichthyes > Orectolobiformes > Hemiscylliidae > Chiloscyllium > Chiloscyllium plagiosum. Next base: position 1,736 of record NW_028270254.1, on the reverse strand, counting down.
GTGAGAGAGAGAATGCGTGTGTGAGAGAGAGAATGTGTGTGAGAGAGAATGCGTGTGTGCAAGAGAGAGAATGCGTGTGTCAGAGAGAATATGTGTGTGACAGAGAGAATGTGTGGGAGAGAGAAAGCGTGTGTGTGAGAGAGAGAATGCGTGTGTGAGAGAGAGAATGTGTGTGAGAGAGAATGCGTGTGTGCGAGAGAGAGAATGCGTATGTGCGAGAGAGATTGCGTGTGTGAGAGAGAGAATGTGTGTGTGAGAGAATGTGTGTCAGAGAGAGAGAGAATGTGTGTGAGAGAGAGAATGCGTGTGTGCAAGAGAGAGAGAATGCGTGTGCGAGTGAGAGAGAGAATGCGTGTGTGCGAGAGAGAATGCATGTGAGAGAATGTGTGTGTGAGAGAGAATGCGTGTGTGAGAGAGAGAGAATGTGTGTGTGAGAGAGAGAATGTGTGTGTGTGAGAGAGAGAATGTGTGTGTGAGAGAGAAAATGTGTGTGAGAGAGAATGCGTGTGTGCGAGAGAGAGAATGCGTGTGTGCGAGAGAGAGAATGCGTGTGTGAGAGAATGCGTGTGCGTGTGAGAGAGAATGCGTGTGAGAGAATGTGTGTGTGAGAGAGAATGCGTGTGTGAGAGAGAGAGAATGTGTGTGTGAGAGAGAGAATGTGTGTGAGAGAGATGCGTGTGTGCAAGAGAGAGAATGCGTGTGTGAGAGAGAGAATGTGTGTGTGAGAGAATGCGTGTGTGTGAAAGAGAGAGAATGTGTGTGTGTGAGAGAGAGAATGCGTGTGTGAGAGAGAATGCGTGTGTGTGAGAGAGAATGTGCGTGTGAGATAGAATGCGTGTGTGAGAGACAATGGGTGTGTGAGAGAGAGAGAATGTGTGTGTGAGAGAGAATGTGTGTGTGAGAGAGAGAATGTGTGTGTGTGAGAGAGAGAATGTGAGTGTGTGAGAGAATGCGTGTGTGAGAGAGAATGTGTGTGAGAGAGAGAATGTGTGTGAGAGAGAGAATGTGTGTGTGAGAGAGAATGTGTGTGTGAGAGAGAATGCGTGTGTGAGAGAGAGAATGTGTGTGAGAGAGAATGTGTGTGTGTGAGAGAGAGAGAGTGTGTGTGTGAGAGAGAATGTGTGTCTGTGAGAGCGAGAGAATGTGTGTGTGAGAGAGAGAATGTGTGTGTGAGAGAGAGAATGTGTGTGTGAGAGAGAATGTGTGTGTGAGAGAGAATGTGTGTGTGAGACAGAATGCGTGTGAGAGAGAGAGAGATTGTGTGTGTGAGAGAGAATGTGTGTGTGAGAGAGAATGTGCGTGTGAGAGAGAGAATGTGTGTGTGAGAGAGAGAATGTGTGTGTGAGAGAGAGAATGTGTGTCTGAGAGAGAATGTGTGTGTGAGAGATAATGCGTGTGTGAGAGAGAGAATGTGTGTGTGAGAGAGAGAATGTGTGTGTGAGAGAGAGAATGTGTGTGTGAGAGAGAGAATGCGTGTGTGAGAGAGAGAATGTGTGTGTGAGAGAGAATGTGTGTGTGAGAGAGAATGCGTGTGAGAGAGAGAGAGAATGTGTGTGTGAGAGAGAATGTGTGTGAGAGAGTGAATGCGTGTGCGCAAGAGAGAGAGAATGCGTGTGTGAGATAGAATGTGCGTGTGAGAGAGAGAATGTGTGTGTGTGTCTGAGAGAGAATGTGAGAGAGAGAGAATGTGTGTGTGTGAGAGAGAGAGAATGTGTGTGTGAGAGAGAATGCGTGTG